>NC_041383.1:581134894-581168224 GCF_002162155.2 Triticum dicoccoides | reverse complement strand
CTCAACATAGTGAAGTAAATCATGAAGATAAGTTGAATGTTGAAGACAAATCAATATGCGAAGATATTCAACAACAACGCCGTGAGTGAAATACTTCAAACCAAGAAATTTGGTGGTGGCGTTACCCACCGTATAGGAAGTATTAGACCCAGACACGGCACACAATTATTATGGCGCTCCAAAGTCAAATTCCACGTTAATGTATTCACACTCAGAATGTAAGTCTTCATTGATTGAAGATATTGAAGGAAATATGCCCTAGAGGCAATAATAAAGTTATTATTTATTTCCTTATTTCATGATAAATTTTTATTATTCATGCTAGAATTGTATTAACCGGAAACATGATACATGTGTGAATACATAGACAAACATATAGTCACTAGTATGCCTCTACTTGACTAGCTCATTAATCAAAGATGGTTATGTTTCCTTACTATAGACATGTGTTGTCATTTGATTAATGGGATCACATCATTAGGAGAATGATGTGATTGACATGACCCATTCCGTTAGCCTAGCACTTGATCGTTTAGTATATTGCTATTGCTTTCTTCATGACTTATACATGTTCCTGTAACTATGAGAATTATGCAACTCCCGTTTACCGGAGGAACACTTTGGGTACTACCAAACGTCACAACGTAACTGGGTGATTATAAAGGAGTACTACATGTGTCTCCGAAGGTACATGTTGAGTTGGCGTATTTCGAGATTAGGTTTTGTCACTCCGATTGTCGGAGAGGTATCTCTGGGCCCTCTCGGTAATGCACATCACTATAAGCCTTGCAAGCAATGTAGCTAATGAGTTAGTTACGGAATGATGTATTACGTAACGAGTAAAGAGACTTGTCGGTAACGATATTGAACTAGTTATTGGATACCGACGATCAAATCTCGGGAAAGTAACATACCGATGACAAAGGGAACAACGTATGTTGTTATGCGGTTTGACCGATAAAGATCTTCGTAGAATATGTGGGAGCCAATATGGGCATCCAGGTCCCGCTTGGTTATTGACCGGAAACAAGTTCTAGGTCATGTCTACATAGTTATCGAACCCGTAGGGTCCGCACGCTTAACGTTTCGTTGACGATATAGTATTATATGAGTTATGTATGTTGGTAACCGAATGTTGTTCGGAGTCACAGATAAGATCATGGACATGACGAGGAACTCCGGAATGGTCCGAAGATAAAGTTTGATATATGGGATAATAGTGTTTGATCTCTGGAAGAGTTCCGGAATTCACCGGAAGGGGTTCCGGATGTTTCCCGAAATGTTTGGGAACGAGAACACGTTATTTGGGCCAAAAGGGAAAGCCCACAAGGTTTTTGGAAAGCGCAAAAGGAAGTTTTGCGGAGTACAGGGGCCAGACGCCAGGGTCCCTGGCGTCTGGGTCCAGACGCCGGGATCCCTGGCGTCTGGCCCTGGAGTCCGAGAAGGACTCTTGCCTTTCGGGTGAAACCGACTTTGTGGAGGCTTTTACTCCAAGTTTCGACCCCAAGGCTCAACATATAAATAGAGGGGCAGGGCTAGCACCAAAGATACATCAAGAAACACCAAGCCGTGTGCCGGCAACCCCGTCCCCTCTAGTTTATCCTCCGTCATAGTTTCCGTAGTGCTTAGGCGAAGCCCTGCGGAGATTGTTCTTCACCAACACCGTCACCACGCCATCGTGCTGCCGAAACTCATCTACTACTTCGCCCGTCTTGCTGGATCGAGAAGGCGAGGACGTCATCGAGCTGAACGTGTGCAGAGCTCGGAGGTGCCGTGCGTTCGGTACTTGGATCGGTCGGATCGTGAAGATATACGACTACATCAACCGTGTTGATAAACGCTTCTGCTTGGCGATCTTCAAGGGTATGAAGATACACTCCTCCTCTCGTTGCTATGCATCACCATGATCTTGTGTGTGCGTAGGAAATTTTTTGAAATTACTACGTTCCCCAACAGTGGCATCCGAGCATAGGTTTTATGCGTAGATGTCATATGCATGAGTAGAACACAAGTGAGTTGTGGGCGATACAAGTCATACTGCTTACCAGCATGTCATACTTTGGTTCGGCGGTATTGTGAGATGAAGCGGCCCGGACCGACATTACGCGTACGCTTACGCGAGACTGGTTTCACCGTTACGAGTACTCGTGCTTAAAGGTGGCTGGCGGGTGTCTGTCTCTCTCACTTTAGCTGAATCGAGTGTGGCTACGCCCGGTCCTTGCGAAGGTTAAAACAGCACTAACTTGATGAACTATCGTTGTGGTTTTTGATGCGTAGGTAAGAACGGTTCTTGCTAAGCCCACAGCAGCCACGTAAAATTTGCAACAACAAAGTAGAGGACGTCTAACTTGTTTTTGCAGGGCATGTTGTGATGTGATATGGTCAAGACGTGATGCTATATTTTATTGTATGAGATGATCATGTTTTGTAACCGAAGTTATCGGCAACTGGCTGGAGCCATATGGTTGTCGCTTTATTGTATGAAATGCAAACGCCCTGTAATTGCTTTACTTTATCTCTAAGCGGTAGCGATAGTCGTAGAAGCAATAGATGGCGTAACGACAACGATGCTACGATGGAGATCAAGGTGTCGCGCCGGTGACGATGGTGATCACGACGGTGCTTCGAAGATGGAGATCACAAGCACAAGATGATGATGGCCATATCATATCACTTATATTGATTGCATGTGATGTTTATCCTTTATGCATCTTATCTTGCTTTGATTGCCGGTAGCATTTTAAGATGATCTCTCACTAATTATCAAGAAGTGTTCTCCCTGAGTATGCACCGTTGCGAAAGTTCTTCATGCTGAGACACCACGTGATGATCGGGTGTGATAGGCTCTACGTTCAAATACAATGGGTGCAAAACAGTTGCACACGCGGAATACTCGGGTTAAACTTGACGAGCCTAGCATATACAGATATGGCCTTGGAACACGAAGACCGAAAGGTTGAGCGTGAATCATATAGTAGATATGATCAACATAGTGATGTTCACCATTGAAAACTACTCCATCTCACGTGATGATCGGACATGGTTTAGTTGATTTGGATCACGTGATCACTTAGATGACTAGAGAGATGTCTGTCTAAGTGGGAGTTCTTAAGTAATATGATTAATTGAACTTTAATTTATCATGAACTTAGTCCTCGTAGTATTTTGCAAATTATGTTGTAGATCAATAGCTTGCGTTGTTGCTTTCATATGTTTATTTTCATATGTTCCTAGAGAAAATTGTGTTGAAAGATGTTAGTAGCAATGATGCGGATTGGATCCGTGATCTGAGGTTTATCCTCATTGCTGCACAGAAGAATTATGTCCTTAATGCACCACTAGGTGACAGACCTATTGCAGGAGCAGATGCAGACGTTATGAACGTTTGACTAGCTCAATATGATGACTACTTGATAGTTTAGTGCACCATGCTTAACGGCTTAGAATCGGGACTTCAAAGACGTTTTGAACGTTATGGACCATATGAGATGTTCCAGGAATTGAAGCTAATATTTCAAGCAAATACCCGAGTTGAGAGATATGAAGTCTCCAACAAGTTCTATAGCTAAAAGATGGAGGAGAATCGCTCAACTAGTAAGCATGTGCTCAGATTGTCTGGGTACTTCAATCACTTGAATCAAGTGGGAGTTAATCTTCCAGATAAGATAGTGATTGACATAATTCTCTAGTCACCATCACTAAGTTAATAGAACTTCGTGATGAACTATAGTATGCAAGGGATGACGAAAACAATTCCCGAGCTCTTCGTGATGTTGAAATCGACGAAGGTAGAAATCAAGAAAGAGCATCAAGTGTTGATGATTGACAAGACCACTAGTTTCAAGAAAAGGGCAAAGGGAAAGAAAGGGAACTTCAAGTAGAATGACAAGCAAGTTGTCACTCCCATGAAGAAGCCCAAAGCTGAACCAAAGCCTGAAACTGAGTGCTTACACTGCAAAGGAAATGGTCACTGGAAGCGGAAATGCCCTGAATATTTGGTGGATAAGAAGGATGGCAAAGTGAACAAGGGTATATTTGATATACATGTTATTGATGTATACTTTACTAGTGTTTATAGTAGCCCCTGAGTATTTGATACTTGTTCGGTTGCTAAATATTAGTAACTCGAAACAGGATTTACAGAATAAACGAAAACTAGTTGAGGGTGAAGTGACGATGTGTGTTGGAAGTGGTTCCAAGATTGATATGATCATCATCGCACACTCCCTATACTTTCGGGATTAGTGTTAAACCTAAACAAATGTTATTTGGCGTTTGCATTGAGCATGAATATGATTTGATCATGTTTATTGCAATACGGTTATTCATTTAAAGTCAGAGAATAATTGTTGTTCTGTTTACATGAATAAAACCTTCAATGGTCATACACCCAACGAAAATAGTTTGTTGGATCTCGATCGTAGTGATACACATATTCATAATATTGATGCCAAAAGATGCAAAGTTAATAATGATAGTGCAACTTATTTGTGGCACTGCCGTTTGGGTCATATCGGTGTAAAGCGCATGAAGAAACTCCATAAAGATGGATTTTCAGAATCACTTGGTTATGAATCATTTGATGCTTGCGAACCGTGCCTTTTGGGCAAGATGACTAAAACTCCGTTCTCTGGAACAATGGAACGAGCTAGTGACTTATTGGAAATAATACATACCGATGTATGCGGTCCAATGAGTGTTGATGCTCGTGGCGGGTATCGTTATTTTCTGACTTTCACGTGATGATTTCAGCAGATATAAGTATATCTTCTTGATGAAACATAAGTCTGAAATAGTTGAAAGGTTCAAAGAATTTCAGAGTGAAGTGGAAAAATCATCGTAACAAGAAAATAAAGTTTCTGCGATCTGATCGCAGAGACGAATATTTGAGTTACGAGTTTGGTCTTCAATTAAAACAATGTGGAATAGTTTCACAGCTCACGCCACCTGGAACACCACAACGTTATGGTGTGTCCGAACGTCGTAACCGCACTTTATTGGATATGGTGCAATCTATGATGTCTCTTACTGATTTACCATTATCGTTTTGGGGTTATGCATTAGAGACAGCTGCATTCACGTTAAAAGAGCACCATCTAAATCCGTTGAGACGACACCGTATGAACTGTGGTTTAGCAGTAAACCTAAGCTGTCATTTCTTAAAGCTTGGAGTTGCGATGCTTATATGAAAAAGGTTTTCAACCTGATAAGCTCGAACCCAAATCGGAGAAGTGCGTCTTCATAGAATACCCAAAGGTAACTATTGGGTACACCTTCTATCACAGATCCGAAGGCAAGTTATTCGTTGCTAAGATGGATCCTTTCTAGAGAAGAAGTTTCTCTCGAAAGAACTGAGTGGGAGGAAAGCAGAACTTGATGAGGTAATTGTACCTTCTCCCTTATTGGAAAGTAGTTCATCACAGAAATCAGTTCCTGTGATTACTACACCAATTAGTGAGGAAGTTAATGATGATGATCATGAAACTTCAGATCAAGTTGCTGCCAAACCTTGTAGGTCTTCCAGAGTAAGATCCGCACCAGAGTGGTACGGTAATCATGTTCTGGAAGTCATGTTACTAGACCATGATGAACCTACGAACTATGAGGAAGTGATGATGAGCCCAGATTCCACGAAATGGCTTGAGGCCATAAAATCTGAGATATGATCCATGTATGAGAACAAAGTATGGACTTTGATTGACTTGCTCAATGATCAGCAAGCCATATTAAATAAATGGATCTTCAAGAGGAAGAGGGACACTGATAGTAGTGTTACTATCTACAACGCTCGACTTGTTGCAAAAGGTTTTCGACAAGTTCAAGGTGTTGAATACGATGAGATTTTCTCACTCGTAACGATGCTTAAGTCTGTCCGAATCATGTTAGCAATTGCCACATTTTATGAAATCTGGCAAATGGATGTCAAAACTGCATTCCTTAATGGATTTATTAAAGAAGAGTTGCATATGATGCAACCAGAAGGTTTTGTCAATTCTAAAGATGCTAACAAAGTGTGCAAGCTCCAGCAATCCATCAATGGACTGGTGCAAGCATCTCGGAGTTGGAATATACGCTTTGATGAGTTGATCAAAGCGTATGGTTTTATACAGACTTTTGGAAAGGCCTGTATTTACAAGAAAGTGAGTGGGAGCTCTGTAGCATTTCTGATAATATATGTGCAAGACATATTGTTGATTGGAAATGATATAGAATTTCTGAATAGCATAAAAGGATACTTGAATAAAAAGTTTTTCAATGAAAGACCTCGGTGAAGCTGCTTACATATTGAGCATCAAGATCTATTGAGATAGATCAAGACGCATGATAAGTTTTTCAATAAGTACACACCTTGTCAACATTTTGAAATAGTTCAAAATGAAACAGTCAAAGAAAGAGTTCTTGCATGTGTTGCAAAGGTGTGAAATTGAGTAAGACTCAAGACCCGACCATGGCAGAAAATAGAAAGAGAATGAAAGTCATTCCCTATGCATCAGTCATAGGTTCTATAAAAGTATGCCATGCTATGGACCAGACCTACTGTATACTCTGCCCTGTTGGCAAGGGAGTACAATAGTGATCTAGGAGTAGATCACTGGACATGGGTCAAGAATATCCTTAGTGAGGATTAAGGAGATGTTTCTCGATTATGGAGGTGATAAAAGAGCCCATCGTAAAAGTTACAACGATGCAAGCTTTTACACCAATCCAGATGACTCTAAGTCTCAATCTGGATACATATTGAAAGTGGGAGCAATTAGCTAGAGTAGCTCCGTGCAGAGCATTGTGGACATAGAATATTTGCAAAATACATACGGCTCTGAATATGACAGACCCGTTGACTAAGCTTCTCTCACGAGCAAAAAGTGATCACACCTTAGTACCCTTTGGGTGTTGGTCACATGATGATGTGAACTATGGGTGTTAATCATATACAGATATGAATATTGATGTTAAATCACATGGCGATGTGAACTAGATTATTGACTCTAGTGCAAGTGGGAGACTGAAGGAAATATGCCCTAGAGGCAATAATAAAGTTATTATTTATTTCCTTATTTCATGATAAATGTTTATTATTAATGCTAGAATTGTATTAACCGGAAACATGATACATGTGTGAATACATAGACAAACATATAGTCACTAGTATGCCTCTACTTGACTAGCTCATTAATCAAAGATGGTTATGTTTCCTTACCATAGACATGTGTTGTCATTTGATTAATGGGATCACATCATTAGGAGAATGATGTGATTGACATGACCCATTCCGTTAGCCTAGCACTTGATCGTTTAGTATATTGCTATTGCTTTCTTCATGACTTATACATGTTCCTGTAACTATGAGAATTATGCAACTCCCGTTTACCGGAGGAACACTTTGGGTACTACCAAACGTCACAACGTAACTGGGTGATTATAAAGGAGTACTACAGGTGTCTCCGAAGGTACATGTTGAGTTGGCGTATTTCGAGATTAGGTTTTGTCACTCCGATTGTCAGAGAGGTATCTCTGGGCCCTCTCGGTAATGCACATCACTATAAGCCTTGCAAGCAATGTAGCTAATGAGTTAGTTACGGAATGATGTATTATGTAACGAGTAAAGAGACTTTCCGGTAACGAGATTGAACTAGGTATTGGATACCGACGATCAAATCTCGGGCAAGTAACATACCGATGACAAAGGGAACAATGTATGTTGTTATGCGGTTTGACCGATAAAGATCTTCGTAGAATATGTGGGAGCCAATATGGGCATCCAGGTCCTGCTATTGGTTATTGACCGGAAACAAGTTCTAGGTCATGTCTACATAGTTCTCGAACCTGTAGGGTCCACACGCTTAACGTTTTGTTGACGATATAGTATTATATGAGTTATGTATGTTGGTAACCGAATGTTGTTCGGAGTCACAGATAAGATCATGGACATGATGAGGAACTCCGGAATGGTCTGAAGATAAAGTTTGATATATGGGATAATAGTGTTTGATCTCCGGAAAAGTTCCGGAATTCACCGGAAGGGGTTCTGGATGTTTCCCGAAATGTTTGGGAACGAGAACACATTATTTGGGCCAAAAGGGAAAGTCCACAAGGTTTCTGGAAAGCGCAAAAGGAAGTTTTGCGGAGTCCAGGGGCCAGACGCCAGGGTCCCTGGCGTCTGGGTCCAGACGCCGGGAACCCTGGCGTCTGGGTCCAGACGCCGGGAACCCTGGCGTGTGGCCCTGGAGTCCGAGAAGGACTCTTGCCTTTCGGGTGAAACCGACTTTGTGGAGGCTTTTACTCCAAGTTTCGACCCCAAGGCTCAACATATAAATAGAGGGGCAGGGCTAGCACCAAAGATACATCAACAAACACCAAGCCGTGTGCCGGCAACCCCGTCCCCTCTAGTTTATCCTCCGTCATAGTTTCCGTAGTGCTTAGGCGAAGCCCTGCGGAGATTGTTCTTCACCAACACCGTCACCACGCCGTCGTGCTGCCCGAACTCATCTACTACTTCGCCCGTCTTGCTGGATCGAGAAGGCGAGGACGTCATCGAGCTGAACGTGTGTAGAGCTCAGAGGTGTCGTGCGTTCAGTACTTGGATCGGTCGGATCGTGAAGACGTACGACTACATCAACCGCGTTGATAAACGCTTCCGCTTGGCGATCTTCGAGGGTATGAAGATACACTCCTCCTCTCGTTGCTATGCATCACCATGATCTTGTGTGTGCGTAGGAAAATTTTTGAAATTACTACGTTCCCCAACAGATATACATTACTTCATGTGTTGCACATCAAAGTCATCAACATGCATAAGTGTTAGGATGTGTGCCTGATCACAGGACATTTGAGGATTCCAAGATATTTAGCTCACACCGTAACTTGCAAAACCTTTTCTCATCCAAGGGCTTTGTGAAGATATCTGCTAGTTGCTCTTCAGTGTTGACGTGAATGATGTCAATATCTTTCTTCATGACATGATCTCTGAGAAAATGATGACGAATTTCAATGTGCTTTTTCTTCGAGTGCTGAACTGGATTGTTGGCAATCTTGATGGCGCTTTCGTTGTCGCAGAAGAGAGGGACTTGCTTTAGATTGATGGCATAGTCCTTGAGAGTTTGCTTCATCCACAGAAGCTGAGCACAACAAGATCCGGCAGCAATGTATTCAGATTCAGCAGTTGAGAGTGATACACAGTTTTGCTTCTTTGAAGACCAACAGACAAGTGATCGTCCCAGAAAGTGACATGTTCTAGATGTAGACTTGCAATCCACCTTGTCACCAGCATAATCAGCATCCGAGAATCCAACCAGATCAAATCTTGAGCCCTTTGGATACCATAATCCGAGTGTTGGGGTGTAAGCCAAATATCTAAGAATTCACTTCACAGTTAAGTGATGCGATTCCTTTGGTGCCGCTTGGAATCAAGCACACATGCAAACACTAAGCATAATATCTGGCCTAGATGCACATAGGTAAAGTAAGGAACCAATCATGGAGAGGTATACCTTTTGATCGAACTCTTTACCATTGTCGTCGGGACCAAGATGGTGTTTGGCTGGCATTGGCGTCGTGTAACCTTTGCAATCTTGCATGCCGAACTTCTTCAGACAGTCTTTGAGATATTTTTCTTGAGATATGAAGATGCCATTCCTTTGCTGATGAATTTGAAGACCAAGGAAGAACTTCAGCTCATCCATCATGGACATCTGATATTGCTCTAGCATCATGTATCCAAATTCATCACTATACTTCTGGTTGGTGCAGCCAAAGATAATGTCATCCACATATATTTGGCACACAAATAGTTCACCATCATATGTCTTCGTGAAGAGTGTGGGATCGAGGGATCCTGGTTTGAAGCCTTTGCTCTTCAGGAAGTCTTTGATTGTATCATACCAAGCGCGAGGAGCTTGTTTGAGGCCATACAGTGCTTTGTTTAGTTTGTACACCATATCAGGATGTTTTGGATCTTCAAAGCCAGGTGGTTGAGCAACATACACTTCTTCTTCAATCTTGCCATTGAGGAAAGCACTTTTCACATCCATTTGATATAGCAAGATGTTGTGGTGATTAGCATAGGCTAGCAGTATGCGAATAGCTTCAAGCCTAGCCACAAGAGCAAATGTTTCATCGAAGTCAATTCCTTCAACTTGAGTATATCCTTGTGCCACTAGACGTGCTTTGTTTCTGATGACTTGACCATGCTCATCTTGCTTGTTCAGATATATCCATTTAGTGCCAATAATATTATGCTTGCGAGGGTCAGGGCGCTTGACAAGTTCCCAAACATTATTCAGCTTGAACTGTTGAAGTTCTTCTTGCATGGCTTGAATCCATTCAGGTTCCATAAAGGCTTCAGCAACTTTCTTGGGTTCAGATATTGACACAAATGAAAAATGCCCACAGAAATTTGCTAATTGTGTAGCTCTTGAGCGAGTAAGCGGACTAGGTGCATTGATGCTATCAATTATCTTCTCGATTTGTACTTCATTTGCAACACGAGGATGAACTGGACGAAGACCTTGCTCATGCTGATCATTGTCATCATTGGAAGGATTGTCTTCGGTCTGAGCATTGTCTTCAGGTTGGTTTGGTGCTGAAATGATAAGTTCCTCTTCAGGCTGTGCTTCAGAGGGCATGATTTCACCAGTTCCCATCAGCTTGATAGATTCACTGGAAGGAGCTTCATCTAATGTGCTTGGCAGGAGTTCTCGTTGTGAACCATTGGTTTCATCAAATCGCATGTCCACGGTTTCAACGATTTTGTAGTGAAAGAGGTTGAAGACTCTGTAAGAGTGTGAATCCTTTCCATAACCGAGCATGAAGCCTTCGTGTGCTTTAGGCTCAAATTTTGACTTGTGATGGGGATCCTTGATCTAGCATCTAGCACCAAAAACTCTGAAGTAGCTGGCATTTGGCTTCTTGCCAGTAAGGAGCTCATAGGATGTTTTGCCCAGAAGCTTATGGATGTAGACACGGTTGATGATGTGACAGGCTGTATCAATAGCTTTAGGCCGGTATTTTTTTGGTGTCTTGTACTCGTCAAGCATTGTTCGAGCCATCTCAATGAGGGTTCTGTTCTTGCGCTCAACAATGCCATTTTGCTGAGGTGTGTATGCAGCAGAAAATTCATGAGTGATTCCCATTGTATCCAGATAAAGATCAAGCCCGGTATTCTTGAATTCAATGCCGTTATCACTTCTGATATGCTTGATCTTGACGCCATAATTGTTCATTGCTCGATTGGCGAATCGTCTGAAGACATCCTGTACTTCAGTCTTGTAGAGAATTATGTGCACCCATGTATATCTTGAGTAGTAATCAACAATGGCGAAGCCATAGAGACACGCCGTTGTTGTGAGGATAGAGTAGTGAGTAGGACCAAATAAGTCCATGTGCAACAGCTCAAAGGGTTGAGAT
The DNA here is from genome assembly GCF_002162155.2 of Triticum dicoccoides. Classification (NCBI taxonomy): domain Eukaryota; kingdom Viridiplantae; phylum Streptophyta; class Magnoliopsida; order Poales; family Poaceae; genus Triticum; species Triticum dicoccoides. The sequence continues at coordinate 581,156,821 of NC_041383.1, read as the reverse complement.
GTCGTTATGATTGTCTTCGAGGGGTGCTTGGCCCTAGTCATCTTCCCAGCTTCGCAAGCACCACACAAATGATCTTTCTTGAACTTGACACCATCGATGCCTATGACATGCTTCTTCTTGACGAGAGTGTGTAAGTTCCTCATGCCAGCATGTCCCAGCCTCCGATGCCAGAGCCAGCATTCTGAAGCTTTTGCAAGAAGACATACGGCAAGCTGTGGACCTATTGAGAAATCTACCATGTATAGATCACCTTTCCTATACCCTTCAAAGACTAGAAACTTGTCAGATTCCATTAGTACAAGGCAACAATATTTTCCAAATATCACAATCATGTTTAAGTCACAAAGCATTGAGACAGACATTAAGTTGAATCCAAGGGATTCAACAAGCATCACTTTGTCCATGTGTTGATCCTTTGAGATTGCAACTCTACCTAGACCCAATACCTTGCCTTTACCAGTGTCAGCAAATGTGATTTGACTCTTGTCGGATGGACGTAAGGTTGAGTCCATGAGAAGATTTCGATCACCAGTCATATGATTAGTACATCCACTGTCCATAATCCATTCTGAAGCATGAGGTGTCATACCCTACAGTGCAGTTAGGAGGATAGGCTTCACAAGGTATGTTGTGAAGCATAAGCATTTGATGCACACTTGGATTATCACAGTTTAGATGAAAGTTAGCACACAGTATGACAGGTAAGCGATTCATATGATACATAGTATGATCATTTTATCATGCGTCCCTTACAGTGTTTTAGGTCCCTAGCAATAACCTCGGACGCCTTTGATTGCTGGATGGAGACCATGTTCTGCAAAAGAGAGTTAGTTCTTCTTCACCACCCACATCTTTAGGGGTGGCTTAGAAGCAATGAGTCTAAGTGCAGCATCTGAGAATTTCAGCTTTGAAGCCCTAGAAAATAGCCCTGCAGGAGATGAATGATACTCATATGAATAAGCAGAAAAGTTCTTAGTCCTACGAACATAGCGGTTTGAAGACACGCGCTCATATTCATAAGTTTGAGTATGATTTCCCTGCAAAACATTGGCGTTAGGGTGACTCAGGTGAGTCCTGTTTCCGTATGAAGCCGTTGGACCATGTGACGCCTTTGGTCTGGGGTTTGTCTTCTTCCCTGGTGGTGTCATGACAACATTCACAGGAAGATTCTCAAGACAGCTTTTGGGAACCCAGATCTTCTTCATTGGCGGTCCATTCCTGTAGTTAGTACCAATATACCTGGCAAACACTTCACCATTCTGATTTTTGAATAATTTATAGTTTGCATCAAAGGATTCGTCAATGATAATAGGATTAGCATAGGTAAAGCCAGATAAAGTGGATGGATCCACTGAAGGTTCCTTTGCAGCAACCCATGTGGTTTTGGGATACTGCTCAGGCTTCCAGTAGGAGCCATCAACATTCATTTTCCTCTCGAACCCAACACCCTCTTTCCTAGGGTTTCGGTTCAGAATCTGCTTTTTGAGGACATCACAAAGTGTCTGATGCCCTTTCAGACTTTTGTACATCCCTGTTTCAAGCAATGTCTTCAACCTAGCATTTTCATTAGCAATAGTAGTGGTATCCTCAGCAGAGGGGTTAATTACCACATCAGTAGTTGAAGACAGAGCAACAGTAGCAGCAGTGGAACATTCAGCAACAGAGGCAGCGTTATCACGCTCAATGCATTTTAAACATGGTGGTTCAAATTCATCCTGAGCAACGCTGATTTGTTGAGCAAGTAATGAATCGTGCTTCTTCAGAAGATCTTCATAATCCACTCTTATCTTTTCAAGATCTTGCTCTCTTTGAAGACATTCAGAAGAAAGTTTCTCATGATCAAACAAGAGAGCATTATGTTGATCTTGAAGGGCGTCAAACTTGGAATGAAGTCTCTGAAGACTCTCAGCCAAAGCTTTTGACTGATCCATTTCTTCGCCCAACATATCATCGCTCTTACTAAGCATGTTTTGAATCTTTTCCAAAGCTCTTTGTTGTTTAGTGGCAAGGGAAGCAAGTTTGACATAGCTGGGGCCAAATTCATCACCTGATTCATCATCACTGGTTTCGGAGAGGTAGCATTCAGTTACCTTAACACCCCCTGCCATGAGGCATGGTGAAGAATAAGACGATTCAGGTGGAAAGGTCATCTCTTTAAGAGACTCCTTGTAGTCATCAAGCCAAGGATCATGATGATTAAGATGACTTTCATAGACCTCAGAAAGCCGGTCCCAGATTAGCTTCGCGTGATTGAGGTGCATGACGTTCTTGAACTGATTTCGGGACAGGCAGGAGCAGATGACATCCTTCGCTGTGAGGTTCAGTAGAGTGTACTTGCGAATGTCATCAGCCTCCGCCATCTTGCATAGATCGGTAAGACCAATCTCAGTGACGGTCCACAGTTCGCTGTCCATAGCCATGAGTCGCTTCTTCATCATGGCTTTCCACCGAGGATATTCATGACCGTCAAAGGTGGGGCAAGATACATTCCTCAATCCTGCAATCGACATAGCTAAACTCCAGGTGGTTAAACCGAATCACACAGAACAAGGGAGTACCTTGCTCTGATACCAATTGAAAGTGCTAGTTATCGACTAGAGGGGGGTGAATAGGCGATTTTTATCAAAGTCTTCAAAACATGGAAGTTTCGAAGACAAACAATAGAAATGACCTAATTGATATGCAGCGGAAGATAAACTACAACAAGCAAGCCATAGTCAAGTATGCAATAGTGTTAACGTACGAAGACTAATAGCAGCTAGGTAGTAGGGATCAGGATGGAAGATAGTATGAAGCCAATCAACAATAGTAGTCAAACATTGAAGTCAAACAGATAAGACAGATAAGCAATGACTTCACGAAGACAAACTCAAAGTAAAGGAGGGAAGGGATAGAACCAGTCACTTGTTGAAGACACAGGATTTGTTGGACCAGTTCCAGTTGCTGTGACAACTGTATGTCTGCTTAGGGAGGCTGAGATTCAACTCAGAAGACCGTGTCTTCACCTTATTCCCCTTGAGCTAAGGACACACAGTCCTCGCCCAATCACTCGGGTAAGTCTTCAAGGTAGACTTCCGAACCTTCACAGACTTCGTTCACCGGCAATCCACAATGACTCTTGGATGCTCAGAACGCGACGCCTAACCGGCTGGAGGATACACAATCCTCAAGTGTAATAAGTCTTCAGGTCACATAGACAGAAAGACTTCAGTGATGCCTAACACTCTTTGGCTCTAGGTGTTTGGGCTTTGTCCTCGCAAGGATTTCTCTCTCAAAGGCTTCGAGGTGGGTTGCTCTCAAAACGACAAAAGCCGTAAACTAACTCTGAGCAGCCACCAATTTATGGTGTAGGGGGTGGGCTATTTATAGCCACAAGGCAACCCGACCTGATATGTCCGAAATGACCCTGGGTCACTAAGGAACTGACACGTGTTCCAACGGTCAGATTTCAAACACACACGGTAACTTTACTTGGGCTACAAGCAAAGCTGACTCATCCAGCTCTGGATAAGATTTGTTCTTATTGTCTTCGCTCGAAGACATAGGATTTGGGTTGAGCATCACTTCAGTCACTCTGACTTAGTTCACTTGGACCCCACTTAACAGTACGGTGGTTCCTATGACTCAACAAAGAAGAAAAGGAAACAACGAAACGACTCAGTCTTCGCGCTCCATAGTCTTCACTCAATGTCTTCTCATGTCATAGACTTCAGTGTGAATATCTTCACACACCACCATTGTCTTCAATGCCTTCATACATTTTTAGGGGTCATCTCCGGTAGGTAAACCGAATCAATGAGGGACACTTCCTGCGTTATCCTGCAATTCTCACAAACGCATTAGTCCCTCAACCAACTTTGTCGTCAATACTCCAAAACCAACTAGGGGTGGCACTAGATGCACTTACACAACCCTTTCCCCTCAATATTTTCCCGCCAACGCTTTCCCTCCATATGTTCCCGCCACCCGTTTCCTGCCAACCCCTTCCCGCCATATCTTCCTGCCACCCGTTTCCCGCCAACCCCTTCTCGCCATATGTTCCCGCCAACCCTTTCCTGCCATACTACAGTCGTTCTTACCCGCCATTTTCTCCTCTCTACCTATAAAACCCCCTTCAGAAAGAGGTGGATAAGCATTCGAGTGTAGTGTAGTCGAGATGTCCCATTATCCTTTCGATCGTAGTTTTCACTCTGGGATGAGCAGGACTCTTCTCAGGCTAGCTACCGATTTCAGGATGGACAATAGGATAGTTCCATGGGAAGAACTCACCGGTAGTGACACCATAATGAATGAGTTGGCTCACCAATTACGTAGGTCTAGGTGGCCTGAAAGGACCTATGAGGAGGTACGTAAAGAACTTCTTAGGTTGCATGCAAGGTGGAAGAAGGTAGTGGAGCCAAAGAGTGAAACTTTCAGAAGGACTTCAGAAAAGCATCATTTTTTATGGACTGAGGAAAGCGAGGACAAAGATGATATCTTCATGCCGCCGCTTCTGGGTTCTGCATCCTCAAAGGGCAAGAGTACTGCATCCTCGAAGAGCAAGACTTCTGCATCGTCCAAGGGTAAGAGTTTTGCATCCTCAAAGGGCAAGAGTTCTGCATCGACGGAGGATGACGATGATGCCTGCATGTAGTTTTTAAGCTGTATTCCAGTTCTACCGTTTAATTCAGATGTACTTGCATTATTAGTTTGTACTCTCTTATTGTAGGGCATTATGTTCTATCTTAATTTCATTTTGTAGTTGTTGCACGATGTTCGATATTAGTGGAGGGAAAGAAAATGCCACTACTTTATTCTAAAACTATATTTTTTTTCCATTACTACACGGTACAACTGAAAATAAGATACATCATAGATTTGAAATAAAGCTACATTTAACTACTGAAATAAAGCTACATTAAACTCAAAAATAAAGATACAAATGATTGCGAATGATTGCGAATTTATAATACTACCACAGGAATCTACTGAGTCCAGTGTGGATATTTTCCTTTTCCATCGCCAGCTTCTTCTGCTGCCTTGGCCTCACGAGCCCTTTCTTTCTTTCTCTGCCTCTCCGCCTCACGAGCCTCCTTTCGCTGTCGTTCCTGCTCCTCCATGCGACGAGCCTCTTCCCTGTTTTTCTTTCCTAAATCCTGAAAAAAAAGGTGTTGCTCCGCATAATATTCTTTTAACTCCCTCTCTTGCTCTGCTTTCTCCTCAGCTTCCGTCTTCTCGCGTCGCTCTTCTGCATAGAAACTATTCCAAGCACGGCGACTTCTTTCACGAATCTCAGTCACTACCCAAGCCGGCATCTCCGTGTCAATCCAACGATAGTACATGCACAGAGGCGGAGGAGACTACAACAAGAAACAAGAATGTTATTAAAGAATATATCAAAATACCGAGAAAATTAAGCGGGAAAATTAAGCGGGAAATTTTAGGATCCCTGTAGTGTCGGCACAACAGCTTCCCGCCGCATCGGATTCCCGCAGCGAGTGACTAATTCCTGTAGTGCCGTCGCATCCACTCAAGCAATAGCCAGAGCAATTCTCACAGTGTTGTCCCATCCGCTGAGGCAAAAGAAGCTAAAGCAGGACTGATTCCCGGGCGAAAGAAGCTAAAGCAGGGCATCAGCGTGCATTTTCCCGCGCGTGGGAATCAAATCTGGGAATCACCGCCGTCAGTGTCGCTGTCGCACACGGGAATCAGCGCCGTCTGTGTCCCCTTGTCCGCTATTGCAGAGAGGCCGCCTCAGCAGGTGGCGGCCTGGCCCGCAGTCACGTCACCACTGCAGCACGGCCTGTCGGCCCGCGAGCGACAGCCGCAACAGAGGCCGCCTCACTGGGTGGCGGCATGGCCCGCATGGCCTCGCCCGTTACGTCGCGGCTGCTGCGCTGTGGTAACCCGTTACAACGAGCGCTGCCGCCTCCTGCTGTGGCGGCCGGGCCCGCCGCCTCCTGGCGTGGCGGCAGGTGCCACGTGTCACCTGCCGCGCCTGCCGCCACTAGTGAGCGGGTCCTTTTTGACAATATTTTTGACATGTGGTTTTTTTTTGACAATTCTATTGATCAGGAGGTCCTTTTGGACAAAAGGCGCCCTTACCCCGCAGCAAGGGTCGGCAGGGCAGCAGGCCCGCGCCAGCGTCCATCACCACCACCGGCACTTTGGATGCGGGTGGCGCCATGCTCCACCGTGCCACCTCCACCCGCTCCCTGCATCCGCCGAGTGCCGAGGGATTCTCCTCGCTGCATTCCCCATCGAGCCGCCGCGGCTCCTCCCCGCGACCATTCCACTCCCTGACACGACTCCTCCCCACCGCATGCGCTCCTCCCCACCACGCGCGCTCCTCCGTACATACCAGAATAAACCCACTGATGGGCCACTTGGCCATATGCATCAATGTAGGTAGAGATTCCCTAAACCTAATAGAAAATTGCGGTAAAGTCGTTGCCTCGTCGGGCGGGGTAGTACTACGACATTGGGACGGAAAAAGAAAGCAACGTGCGGTATCGTGCAGCGAAGGGGATGCCACGTCGTGCTCCGCTGCTCGCGCTAAATATGGAGTATTGTCCAATCCCCACCTCACACAGCATACACGCACTGCGCGCCGGCGACCCACGCAATGAAGCCTCCCGGCCGCCTCGCCACTGCCGCTGCAGCGGCATTGCTCGTCGCCACGTCGCTGCTGGTCGCGACCCTCCTCACCTCGCCGCTGCCGTTGCTGCCGTTGCTCCCGTGCCTGCCCGGCGTCCTAGCCCCCTCGGGCGTCGGGTACGAGCCTTCAGGCCTCGCCGCGCTCGCCGACGCCGCGGTGTACTACGCCACAACGCGCACCGTCCCGCAGCAGTCGCGCGCCGAGATCTCCCTCTCTCTCGACGTGCTGCGCCGCCGCGCGCCGATCCGGCTGCTGGTGTTCGGCCTCGGCCATGACTCGCGGCTCTGGCACGCGCTCAACCCCGGCGGCGTCACCGTCTTCCTGGAGGAGGATCCGGAGTGGTACCGCATCGTGCGCGCTAAGTCGCCGTTCCTGCGCGCCCATCTGGTCAGTTACCGCACGCGGATGGACCACGCCGACCTCCTCTTGGACTCCTACAAGAACTTCTCCTCCTGCGTCCCCGGCGCCGGAGCCGAGGCCGCCGACGCCCCCGTGCTGGTCCGCGACAACGCCGCGTGCCCGCTGGCGCTGCACAACCTGCCGCCGGAGGTGTACGAGAACGAGTGGGACATGCTCATGCTGGACGCGCCCAAGGGGTACTTCGCGTCGGCGCCTGGCAGGATGGCGGCGATTTGGACGGCGGCGGCAATGGCGCGGGCGAGGCGCGGCGAGGGGGACACCGACGTGTTCCTGCACGACGTGGACCGCAGGGTGGAGAAGAAGTATGCCGAGGAGTTCCTCTGCGACATGTTCCGGGTGGGAAAGACCGGCCGGCTCTGGCATTTCAGCATTCCACCGGTGTCACGGCGGGGGAACACGACGGCGTCCGGCGATGGCAAGAGGCCTTTTTGCTGACGATGCAAATTCCCGAGCGGTTTGAAAATGGCCTTGTTGCTGTAACAGTTCAGTCATGTTCGTCTTGTGTGTTGAGCACAGCACATGTCACATGTGTGCTTAGTTTTGCCTGTTGCGCAATAAGGAACCTCACACGTGCTTCGCTTGTGGGGAGGTGCGTCGCAGAAGTGGGCCGCATGGACAAGATCTTGTCGTGGGATGGCATGACAGATACAGATCGTGGCATAAATGGGTCATGTTAGTGGTTGTTTGGATAGCTAATGAGGATTTTTTGTAGAAAAATGAGTTGATTTTTAGACAGACCGGTTTTAGCAAATTTATTTAGAGTGAAAAAACAGTTTTATGGAAATTATGTTTGGGGTTAAACCCCAGTTCCATGTTTTGATTTTTTGACGTTGTAGCATGATGCTATCTCACACTATACTTTTTTTTTTGAGGGTACTATCTCACACTATACTGACAATGGACGCAAGATGGTAACTATTCGGCCAACTCCTGCTAAGGTGCACTGTTCTTCGGCTCCAACTTCGCACCGCACGAGCACTAGATCTAGCAAACATAAGGCGTCCCTCTGAATCAAGTTCTTCGCCTGGCCAACGAACCTCGACCGATGCTGGACTTCGACGAGATTGACTCGTCATGGTCTGCCTCACGCCGACTCATACGCCTTCACGACCAGGGGCCGGAGACCATGCATCACCTCCTTATTGGGTGCCCCTTCTCTCGACGGGTTTGGCATGATGTTCTTGTGTGTCGTGCTACCGTTCTTGCACTGACCGAAGACGTGGACTTTCTGCTCTACTGGGCTTCTGTTACTTCTACATCGCTCGTCGGCCATCAAAAGTGCCTAGTGTCATTGGTGATTCTCATGGCATTGTCCATCTGGTGCTTCCAGAACATGTGCCCGTTCGACAATGCGCGTCCGCTCGCCCTGCAACCCGTGTTGGAGATCCAGGAAGAAGCGAAGGCTTGGGCTCTCACAGGTGCCCACGGTTTACATTAATCACTTAGTGCCATCCTTGCGCAAGGTTGGGCAACACATGTCTCTACTCTCACGACCTAGGTTATGTCATTCGCAGGAACAATAATTGTGAGATGTTCCATGTGACCTTCACTTTCTATCCATCATTGAAATGATACGCAAGTCTTGCATATTAGTGAAAAAATGTTTGGATTTTCTGAACAACAAAAAATGCTCCATGTTTGGATATAGATTCAGCCTATTTTGTTGTCTTGTGACCACCTCGACACTTTCCCCATTTTATCAATTGATTGACACATCCCAAAGCTGCAACACTCTAACCCTCATCATCAATAGATCATGCAGCCACCCAACTTCTCGGCAGATGGCGCCCACTTGTCTACCATTCATCCGTCTTCACTGGTCCCCGCACAAGCTCTTCTCGACAAGCTCAGTCCACAAGCCTGCAGCCCTTTGACACTGGCCATCCAGGTGAACCTAGCATGACCTATGCCCAATACCATGGACCAGGTTGTTCGAATATATTTTTACACTCTGCAGGAGTTCTACACTTTCCCGCACCATGGACTTATCCAATGAATTTGTCTATCACACAATACCATTATCATGTCACCGACATACCCCCAAGGAGTGATATCATCGAGAAGAAATTCTGGGCCTTAGGGCCTACCAAAGGATTTACCACGAAGATGGTCCCAAATTTCCCACTTGGGATCATTTTATTTACAACACGTGAACCATGTCGTTCCTAGGCGCTCGGAATTAGATCTGGTTACCGGGCCAGTGTTGCATGATAATCCCCAAGTGCAAGGAAACATCGTAGCAATTTCCAAAGGTGGAAGTGATAATTATGGAGTGTCGAACCCACAAGGAGCTAAAGGTAATATCTATATTCTCTCAAGTCCTATCTGCCACTGATACAACTCTACGTACACCGAATGTTTGCTTCCAACTAGAAACGAAAAATAAAACTATGTTATGGGTATGAAGAGGATAAATTTGCATGATATCAGAGAGCTAAAATATAGAAGTAGGTGTTGTTATCATAAAGTTAGAATATATTACTTAAGTATTACAAAAAGCGAGTGTGGAATAATGATGGGTCTGTGTGCGGAATTGTCCTAGGCAATTGTTAACAAGATCGGTATTCACAATTGCAATTTCATATGAGGGAGATGCATAAGCTAACATACTTTCTCTTATTGGATCATATGCACTTATGATTGGAACTCTAGCAAGCATCCGCAACTACTAAAGATCATTAAGATAAAAACCCGACCATAGCATTAAAGTATCAAGTCCTCTTTATTCCCATACGCCATGACCCACTTACCCATGTTTGTGTTTCAGTCACTCACGCAACGCAGACAATAAGCAAACCAGGAACATATTGCAAACCCTACAGCAGGGATCCCTCACGCTTGCGCGACACGGAGGGAACCATAGGACAACAACAATAATAAAACATGCAACTCAAACCAATCACGATCATCAATCAACCCAAAGGACAAAAGAAATCTATTCAAAACACCATAGCATGGCAACACATCATTGGATCATAATATCTGGCATAAAGCACCATGTTCAAGTAGGATTACAGCGGGGTGCGGGAGAGTGGACCGCGTAAAAGAGATGAGGATGGTGATGTTGATGAAGACGATCACCGCGGCGATGATTCCCCTCCCGATGGCACTCCAGCGCCACCGAGAGAGAGGAGGAGAGGTTCTACCCCTTGTGCTTCCTCCTCCATGGCCTTCCTCCTGGATGGGGAGAGGTTCTCTCTCTGGTCCTTGGCCTTCCTGGCGATGATGGCCCCTCCGAGATCCTTCCCCATGGCCTCCGGTGATGATGGCCCCCTCCGAAAGAGTGCCGGAGAGGGTCTAGATTGATTTCTCGTGGTTCTGGAGGCTTGCGGCAGCAGAACTTCCAATCTCTCTTCTGTTATGGGGTTTTTAGGATTTAGAGGAGGGGTTGGCGTCGGTTTCATGTCATGGGGCCCCACGGGGAGTCCACGAGGTAGGGGCGCGCCCTCCACCCTTGTGGTGGCCTCGGGACTCCCCTCCGGTAGATTTTTGTTCTAGTATTTTTTATATTATCCAAAAATATTCACCGTTGATTTTCAGTGCATTCCGAGAACTTTTATTTCTGCACAAAAACAACACCACGGTAGTTTTGCTGAATATAGCGTCACTCCAGGTTAGTTCTAATCAAATCATACCAAAATCATGTAAAAATATTATAAACATGGCATGAATACTTCATAAATTATAGATACGTTGGAGACGTATCAGCATCCCCAAGCTTAATTCCTGCTCGTCCTCGAGTAGGTAAATGATAAATGAAATAATTTATGAAGTGTGAATGCTAGCAAGTGCACAGGTTTGATCAATGATAATTTCCACTACAAAAAAATACACTTCCGTGATGATACGTGTTTCTCACAGTAGGTCACGTTTTCTGTCATGCATGTACATCCATGACGATTTTATGACAGAATCAAGATAGTCATAATTGTGCTGTCATAGAAGTGTTCCATGACATTACCAAAATTATCATCAGGGAAGTGTCCACTTCCATGACGATAAATCGTGCGTCATAGAAGTGCTTTCGTCAAGGGTGACCGACACGTGGCATCCACTGTAACGGAACGCCGTTAAGCTATCAGGTCCGGTTTTGGATCCGATAACCCGTTAACAGTCCCGACCAATGGAGATTTTCCACGTGTAAAATCATCACTGGCTGGAGGAAACACGTGTCGGCTCACCGTTGGGACAGATGTCATCCACTCATTGGACCGAAGGTGCCTATGATACGTCGACACGTGGCACGACCCAACAGAGGCCCATTCCTGTGAAAAGGACGACCCATTTGACTTGGTCAAAAGGTAGCGGGCCAGCCCACAGAAAGCCTCTTAACGACATGTTCACATATAGCCCATTTACAACCAGCTAACCCAGGGCCCGTTACGACCTATCCGAATTAGGCCCAGTAGCGCCAACTGGGCCGTCCAATATGATTCCAGCCCGTTTTAACTTTCGGCCCATGTATGGCCCATGACGTCTTTCGGCCCATATGAGGCCCTTTGTAACTCTTGGCCCATTAACGGCCCGTGGTGAAACTGCCCTGTAATGAACAGTGTATCACTTTATACCCATTAACGGCACGTGGTGAAACTGGCCCGTAATGAACAGTGTATCACTTTATACCCATTAACGACCCATTATTCCGTTGGGCCATTTCCAGCCCATGTTATCTTTCGGCCTTCTCAGGGCCCATTTATTCTTGGACTCATTTCTAGCATTCGTTTACTTACGGCACGTTACTGTCATTTTCTGCTTGTGGGCCAAATTCAGCCTGTGGTTACAGTCGGCCCGTTTGTGGCACGTTAATACATTGGGCCGTTTTCATAGCGTCATCAAATACGGCCGATTAATGATGGCCCATTATGGTTGGCCCATGAACGGACGATTCCAACTATAGCCCGTTTACAGCCATAACACGGTCTATTATTGGCCCATGTTTGGCCAACTGATCATACGGCCCGTAGAAGTCCCATTGATGATATGGCCCGTAGAAGGCTCATTGTGTCTATGACCCATAGAAGGCCCATTGTTTCTACGCCCTGTAGAAGGCCCATTATTTCTACGGCCCTTAGAAGGCCCATTGTTTCTACGACCCATAGGACGCCCATGGTAACTACAGTAAATATGTAGCCCATGGTTATTGTGGCCTAGTTTTAAAAAATAGGTTATTGCGGCCACTAGCAAACCGCGGAAAAATAACTGCACTGACTACAAGCAAACAAATAAACAAGACAATAAGGAAATAAATAAGCAAACAGGTTACGCTAGGCTATCATGACTATTACACATATTATGTCCACTGGGCATCAAAGCTCGCCACTAGTGCAAATATAGGGAACAAAGCAGCATATCATATACACTGGTAGTCAAAGTTGGCGACCAGTGCAAATAAACGCCGCAACAAAACAAGTCCAGAACTGAAACCACTTCAGAAGTGCTCAAGAAACAATATCCTGGGTACCCATAATGCTGGCAAGATGCTTAGCAAGCTTATTAACTTTCTCTTGGTTGGCGCTTAAATCCTCCAGCACTTGTTGTTGCACCAGAAAGTATGCATCTGAATTCTGCAGGGACTTCCTCAGTCCTTCGGCTTCCTGTCGCATAACATCTGATCGATGTCTTTCAACTTAAAGTTGAGACTTAAGAAGCCGAACTGATTCAGGCAGCGAGTTTGAAGAACTGGTGCCAACAGTAGTAGCCAGTAACTCGAACACTACATCAAGACAGGACTTTGGGGTTGTGTCAGTGTCTTCAATATAGTTTTTATCAGCTTTCTTGGAGACCAACAGGGGTGTCTCACTATCTTGAACCTTATCTGCATTACTTCCTTTACCATTGCACAACGGGGTACTCTTCTCCAATATTTTATCCGCGTTCTAAAAGAGAAACAAACATACACATCACAGGTTTACAATGTAGTATATGAAACTCATTTTGGTAAACCAGTTCAGTAGTAAGGTGGACACGATAACAACATGAAACAAACATATATCTATGTAGTATGGTCGTTGTATGGTCTATATCATTCTAGTTTATGTTGCCAAATCAAGATAGATACAGTTCGAATCATCTCTACTTAAGACAAAGCAGCATAGACAGAATATAAGTGTGGGAAACTACACAGCAAAAACAACACTTGTAATGTGCATGGCATGAGAACATAACTGCTTATTCAATTGAAACTGAAATCAAATAGAGCAAGTTACAACAGCAAACACGTTAGAGAAACAGGTTTAAAACATACCTGTTGCGCCATTGGAGTTTCAATTGCATCCTTGAAATTTGAAATTAGTTGGTACGAGTAAATACAGTGATGGAAGAGAAAAGTAGTATGAACCATAGCTACGGAACTTGACCTGAGAACAATTCTTCTTCTGCTTTAAGCGTTGACTTGGGGTTCGGAGTGGTGGTCCTGGTGCATTGGGCACTGCAGTTGCCTTACTAACTGCTCGTGTTTGGGTGCTCTGTGGTGGATACGGTGTTGTGTCAACTGGAACTGGGTTACTATCTGCTAGGGTTGGGGTTAGAAGGGGTGTAGATGGTTCTCTGTCCAACTGGGTAGGGGTACAATCTGCGTGAGTCTGTTTATGTGTGGTGGGGCTGGTTCTTGGGCAAGTACAACCGTGGTTCTATCTGCATCGACAAGTAGCACGATCTTTTCTGAAGACCGTGTTTTTACTCCCACAGATATTGCCATCACCCCCTCCAATTGAAATGGCTGATAAACAAGAAAAGTAATTGAATGTACAGACATTGTAAGATAGACAGGTGCAATGGATAGTAGGGAAGAAAATAGGGCATGAAATAATTCACATTTATGTTGTCTAACTAAATAGAATAGCAGAACATAATTTCACATATATGATGGCTAATTAAACAGGATAGCATGACACACTTCAAAATATGATGACTATGTAAACAGGATGACATGATATAACTATACGATGTGTCTATTAAAGTGGTTGGCATGCCATAAATCACAAACATGCCGTCGATGGAAACATGATGGCATGATATAACTCACGGATAGAATGGCATAATTCAAAATATGATGACTATGTAAATAGGCTGGGATTATATAACTATATAATGTTTTTAGAAAATGGGTTGGCATGCCATAATTCAGATACATGTTGTCTATGTAAACATCATGGCATGATATAATTCAAATATATGCTTTATATACTAAGGAAGTGAGCAGAGGGCAATCGCATATATGATGTGTCAACTAAGGAGATGGCATTCAATATTGTGTATATGATGTAAAAACTAAGCATTGCAATACAACCTATGCATGATATGAGTAATATAACCCTGCCAAGTTTGAGCATACACCACAGGGGGATAATAGGACTGGTCATCTGCCTCTGAATCCTCCTTTGAAGAGCTATAGGTAACCAACAAGATATGTGCTTCACCAGGTAGCATTGTCAGCTCTGAAGACCTTGTTTTCACTCCAGATTTCTCCATCACCAATTCAAATGGCTGATGCACAAGAAGAGCAGTTGAATATATAAACATTGTTGACAAATGCAATGAGAAATACAAAAAAAGGACGACATGATATAATTCACATATATGGCGCTTGGCTAAACAACATGGCATTGCATAATTCACATATATAATGCCTTGCAACAAGATAGCATTGCATAGTTCACATATGTATTGTCTTGCAACCAGATGGCATTGCATAATTCACATATATGGTAATTAGACACTAAACAGGTGGCATTCACACAAAGCATATCTAAACTAAGAAAATGACATAGCAATGCAAGATACCATACGCACGATATGAGCAACATAACCCTGCCAAGTTAGAGGATGCACCTCGGGGGGAAATAGGCCTGGTCATCTGTCTCTGAATCCTCCTCTGAGGAGCTATCCATAACCAGCAAGACATGCGCTTCGTCAGATAGCATTGTCTGCTCTGAAGACCTTGTTTCCACTCCAGATTTTTCCGTGACAGTGCCGAATGGCTGATGCACAGGAAGAGTAATTGAATATACTAAAATTGTTGACAAATTTAACACGTAATAAAAAAATGATGGCATGATATAATTCACATATAAGATGACTGGCTAACCAGGGTGGCATTGCAAAATTCACATATATGCACTACAAGAAACTTGTTAATACATGACGGTCCTAGTCCATCACAGATCAGCCAGAAACTGTCATGCGTGCCCATCCTTGACGGATCTGAAATCCGTCATGTATATCTCGTCATAATTTTGCATCCTACTTTCCATGACGGTTCTTGGCCGTCATGGATCTGCCTCAGGCCCGCCAAGCCCAAATAAGGCTGTGACATAACAAACCGTCACCGATTTACATGACATGGCTTTTAACATGGTGTCTACGTGGAGGATAACATGGCCCATGTTGTAATCAGCCCAATTAGGGATTTGGCCCATTATTTTTTGTGGACGGTCCAACTTATATTTGTCCTGCCATTAGCCTAACTGTTTTTTAATCCAGCCCATTAGCCACCTTTTTGTAGCCGTTTCCTAGTGCAACACAATTTACAGCATGACAACCAAATCATATTCATTCAAAAAATAGCAATTGTTCTGCCAATACAAAGTTCCAACAATCTTGTCTGATTAGAAAAACAAAGCTTATTATCAAAACATCACAATCATATCTAGAAAGCGCTATATGCATTTTTTTTACAAAAATCAAGTAACATGACCTCAAAGAAAATGTACTACTAGCTCATTTTAATCTCCAACACTACACCACTGCTTCAAGGCAGCTAGTCGGACACAAATAATTCTTGTTAATATTCTTCAATCTCCAATAACACGGATTAACTGCCAAACCTACATAGAATAAAAACACATACAAAATTGTAGTAAGTTATAAAAGCTAGCTCCCAAATGAATCCAAAAAGTTATAATATTAGGAACAAAGGAAGGACACATCATTCCATATTCATCAAGTACAACAACAAAATCAAGTTTATATGCGTGTGACAGGGCTTGTATATCAAAATAGATGATTCCATACAGTACAATGTAGTTCATAGTTAATAAAACATGAAAAAAGTAATACTAGAGGCATACTTTCTTCATCAATTAAAGCTAATTTCTCTCAATAAACTTCCTTTTGCATGCAATGTAAAATAAAAACACTCAAAAGGCAAGACCATTTTAGGCAATTAAATGATCCACACTTCAATATGAGATGTGATAAAGAATTGAGACAGAGCTGATGTTGAATAATACCAAGAATTGGAGAATATGCTAGTAATAACACTGAAAATTTGAGACTGAACAAATTCACTATGTAGCCGATCAAACACTCCTAAATCCGAAGCAAAAACACTATACCATCTACTAGTAGTAATCTTGCATAAAAGCACACAATCTTCACCTCCATCGCTACTTCAGAATCCAATTCTGTGTACACGCATTTCCGAAAATACAGTAGTACACAGTCCATCACCTCTGCTGTAATAAACAAAAAAACTCAACATCATTTAAACTGCTAGCTTGCAAAACCAAAGAAGGGAAAACAGAAGGATTATTTATACAACTATATGAAGAAGTCAGCTAAAAAATGAATTAGGCATCAAGGTAGTAATGAAGTTCATTTAAAGGTAATCATTGAAACAGAAGGATTATTTATACAACTATATCAAGTCACCTATTTGAACAAAGAAGAAGCAATCAAAAAAGATTAGCATGCTAGAGAAACAATAAGTACAGCAGGATGAAGATGTACTTGCATCAGAGTTATTTGCAACCATATTGATACAAAACTT
Organism: Triticum dicoccoides; assembly: GCF_002162155.2. NCBI lineage: Eukaryota > Viridiplantae > Streptophyta > Magnoliopsida > Poales > Poaceae > Triticum > Triticum dicoccoides. The sequence goes on along the minus strand of NC_041383.1, from coordinate 581,139,995 downwards.
AAAGATTCAGTCAGAAACGCAAAAGAATAAGGGAGGAATAATTTTCTGTACAGGCGATCAGCTGAAATGTATGTAAAGAAAATTCTGCCAACATATACACTATACCACACCATTCCTTAGAATTTAGAATTTTTCTGGAACCACGCAACAGTCCACACCTTGAACAACTCAAAATGTACAGCCTGAATAATTCACATCAATAATAAGACAAGCTGAAGAATGGAAAGCTATCAAGCTCACCATGTTCTGCTTGAGGACCGTGGCATCGGCGTCGATCAAGTGGGAGATGTAGTGACTAAAATGTGCAAAGCAAAGATATTAGTGTGACAACTAGATATGCGGTTTCATTTCATTATGACTGAAATGCAAATGTTGTCTCAACTTAACCAAATTCTTAAAGAACCATGCCGCACATTACTAACTGAACTAAGGAACAATGTACGCTGGCTAGCCGCACATTACTTTCCCTTTCTAAAACCAAATATTCATACAAAATTGAGAAGATAGAAATCATCAGCTCTCGAGAACTACACGCCTAACAGATTAATAATTGAAGGCTGGCTGCAAACAAACAAAAAGGATTGATCTAAAATCCAAAGAAGCATCCTTGCTCACACACACACGTGGAACCACCCAAGCTAGCCTTCACAAATACATGTACAGATCTAGGTGCAAGTTTGATACATATTAGAATCATCAGATGTACCAATGGGATTGCCATTTGGGGGTAAGTATGTGTGGCCAGCTAGGAACATTGACGGATGGACAAGAGAGAACACAAGCAATAGAAGAAGCAATAACAAGTAGCACAATCAACACAACGGCAAATTTCAGCCACCATCAGCAGCCAAGAGCTAGAAATAAGCCTACAAGCAGCCGCCATCAACACTCCAGCAGCAGTAACAAAACTAACACAACACCAGTAGTGCAGACGTGCAGTACATCTAGTCATCTAGAGCATCAACAGCAGCAGTGCAGCTAAAGCATCAACAAGCAACACTACAAAAGCAGCAACAGAGCAGACTACCAGCAGAACACCACCAACAAACGGGTTCCTATCAAGTAAATAGCTGCAAGCACTTTGCTGTGTAAAGAACAAATTTTCGCGGTACAAGAACCATGTTTGTTTCTATTTATTTTGTACCACTTCCTGCCCTTCTGAAATATGTATGTATGGTTCTACACTTGCCACTACGGACTTTTACACTACTAGTATGGTTCCAGTATATACACTACTAGTAACACACTTCATTTTTCTTTGAATATAGGTATACCTATAACAAATCAGCACTAGGAATAGCAATATTGGAGGCGACCTATTCTTGGTTAAACATCTTTGCAAGATAGCATGGGCGTAAGACTGGACGAAAAATGTTCATACCTCAAGAAATTACAGGATCAAATTGCTTGTTCTCGTTTACCAAATCCTCTGCATATGAAGAATAATACAAATAAGTTTTGCTATTTTCAGCCATAAGGAATGGCAGAGGAAAGTTACTTGTGTCTCAATTTAATAATGTTGGAAGATGTGGGTCTTCCTATACAGTCTGGTTAATTACTAAGAAAAAATATGTTTAATCAAGACAGCAAATGTTTTAAGTACAGAAGTGGAGCTACAGAACTGAACTATCGCTGGAATATGCCCTAAAACCATTGGCTAAAATATAATAAATCCATCATGGTTCTGACTGGAAATTCCAAAAGTGTAAAAATCCTGAACAATCGATTCCCTTCTAGAGCCATTTGATGTCTACATGAGTAAAGGACTAAAGCTCAAGGAAAAGAATATGGAAGTCATCAGTCCTCAAAATCTTAATACTGCATACAGTGATTATGTGCTATATCAGGAAACAAAGTATGAACGAGACTGTATTTATTAGCATTATATGCTTCATTGAGGAGACGCTCACCACGGATGGAGAAGACGGCCGCGACCAGGGTACTGACGGTGTGGAGCAGCTGGCGGACATTTGGGGCCAGCTGCAAGGGGCACCCTTGTACTCTGGGTCTGTGGCGGTGTCATCGCCTCCTGGATCTCACCTTGGCTCCCCGTCAGATGGAGCTGGATATGTTCCCGCCGCCGGTTGTCTGTCCCGCCACCACCACTGTCGCCTCAGCTCGAGGGGCAGGACCGTAGGACTGGGCCGCCGTAGCTTGAGGGGGGAACTGAATGGGGAGGGGCATGGCGTGGGGCAGATGGGGAGGGATCTGACAAGGGATAGACGGGGAGGGCCCTGGAGCGGGATGGTTCATCGCTGGCACCGTCGGTGTCGGCGTGGAGCGGCACGAGGAGCATCGGTGGAGTGGCGGCGGCTGCTGGTTGGGGATGGGAGGAGACAAGAGAATCTACTTAGGGTTAGGGTGTGGACTCTTCTGTAGTTAAATGGGCTGGCTCCCCCCCGCGCTCGAGACTTAAAATTTTCCTTCTCGCGCCGTCGCGCGCGCTCTCAGTTCCGGTGTTTTTTATATGCAGTGTTGATTGCATCTCACACACATGTGGGCCCAGTAAATGGCATACACGACAAATCAACAACAGCCATCCATGACGGTCCAGATAATGTATAAAGAATAAAAAGATAAGCATGAAGTAGGCCGATTTGGTCGATCTGTGACAGTTTTCATGACGGTGCCTCGAAGTACGTCGTAAAGACACTACCGTTTTGGGCCCATTTGCACATTGCAAATCAGTGACGGTTTCCATGACGGATTTCCAGAACGTCACCAGTAATCCGTCATGGATTAACAGATTTCTTGTAGTGATGATGGATGGCTAAACAAGGTGGCATTGTATGATTCACATATACGATAAAGAAACTAAACATATGGCATTGACACAAAGCATGTCTAAACTAAGAAGATGACATCTTTGATGTACACAGTAAGCAGTGCAAGGCACCATATGCATGATATTACCAACACCAGCATGCCAAGTTAGAGCGAAGACCTCAGGGGTAAATAGGAGTGGTCTTCTCCTTCTGAATCCCCCTCAGGACAGTTATCTTCCTCTTGATTACGATCCAAAATGGGTGGAGGGGGGCTGCCTTGGCGCCCACCATGGAGCGACGTCTGCATGAAATTTTATTGCCATGCAAGGGTCGTCTCTTTTGCTCTACATGTTCAGTTCCATTGTGGACAATAACTGACATGCATAGGAATAAAACATAGTGAGATTATGTAAGGAGTGCATGCACAAATCCAGAGTGATGGTAGCAAACTGTGGATAGACCCAAAACCAATGATAGCAGGTAGATAATAGCTTTAGTTAAAAAATACAGATAATGGATCCTTTAATGTTTGTTTGCACCCAACATGAAACTCATAGTAGACACCCGAGATTAACCAGATAGTAGACAGATAGTATTGATTGCTGCCCCAATATGTACCCCACGACCATTTAAAAACTCAAGTTTCAGCATTAGTTTGGACCTAAGGTGAACACGACGATAAAGTAGCATGTCATCATATTAAGCGATGCATAATGTAAGCAGACACGAAAGAGTGCGACCTCTCTTGCGGACCCGTGTAGTCCTCAAGGTCATCTGCTCAGTTGATGATGGTAATGCAGTTGTCGTGGCGGCCGGCAGCAGGGGAGAAGATCTGAGGTGCCGAAAGACAGTCTGGAGAGCGGATCCCTGCTGTGGTGAACCTCTCCGTCGTTGGAGTAGCTGAGATAGGGTGGAACACATCGCCGCAGGAGCAGGACAAACCACACAAGGTTTTCTTTGACACATATCTATAACCAAAGTAATTGTGTAAGGGCTTGTTTGAATTTGAGGATTCTAACAATGCAGGGATAGGAAAACAGGAATAGGATAGGAATGCACGTGCAAAACAGAGAATTTAAAAACACATGATTTCTGCCAATCTAGGTGTTTGGTTCACAAGAATTGGAAGATCACAGGATGCAAAGAAGCATGGTGAGATTAAGTCAAACCACAAGAAAATGTATGGTTATAGTGCTATTATGCTACTATCTCTTAGTCTTGTTCTTCATGAATAGGAATTTGAAAAGGAGGACAAGTGGAAACTAAAATTCCTACGGTTTTTCTTTCAAGGAAACACTAAATGAACAAATCCTACCATTTTCCTTTGCTCCATTCCTTTGAACCAAATTCACGAATAGTAGTACCATAGGAAACTTTCCAATTCCTATGTTTTTAATTCACTTTTTCTTTCAAGCACTGGCGATTCTAGTAGGCAGGCTCGAGCAAGGAAAAGCCTACACTAAAAAAATGTTTTTGTGCTACTTCTATCACTTTGGACCCAAGCCACTGCCCTACTAGCTCAACTCCCAGGCCCATCGACAAATGCACAACTCAAACGCACAGAGATAAATAATGATGGCATTCAAGAGAGTCCATCACGGATAGCTAAGTTGCCTGGTACCTCACTGCTTGTCATATAGTAGTATAGAATAATCGTATTTCGCGTTACTACATGTACTTAGTGGATAATATATATAACATGTAGAGTAAAAAAGAGATTCAACAAGTGTACAACCTCTTTGGCGAAGCCATGTCGATCTTAGCGTGATTGGGTTGGCCGGTGAGGATGCTCCGGATGACTTGGCTGTCGGAGGAGGGGAAGAAGATCTTAGGTGTCTAGAGATGGAGCCCGAGGTATTGCTCCGCTGTGATGGAGGGTTTCATCGTTGGAGCAGCTCCGGTGAGTTGTACAACGCCGAGGCTGAAGCAGGACAAGAGAGACAATGTTAACCTGAGTGGAATTCTAATAGCATCTCCAATAGATGACATAAAATACATAACCACAAAGTGTTAGATGTAAAATACATCAGCCGCTCATCTCTGAACTTAACTATCGAAACTGAATTTAGCTATTGAAACTGAACTTAACTGTCGAAACTGAATTTTGCTGCCGAAACTGAATTTTACTGTCGAAACTGAACGCACTAGAGGTGAGGCTACACGTCAGTCAACTGAATTTTTCATCTCTGGTCAATCGATTTTCTAGCCGTTGGATACGAAATCAAGGGCCTGCGGTTCATCTTCAACCTCCACCCCCTGAGCCGCCAGCCACCACCGGCCAAACAGCCGCCTCCCACAGCCCGCGGCCGACAGTGCACCGCCCCGCCCGACCCGAA
>NC_041383.1:581109375-581134671 GCF_002162155.2 Triticum dicoccoides | reverse complement strand
GGCGACCACCGCCCCTACCCTGAACCCTAAGATAAATAGTGGGTACCTCTTCGGCGAGCCCCCCTCCCCACTGCAGCTGGTTCTTCCTTAACTTCGGCGAGCCCCCCCTGAAAATCAACTGACCCAAAAGTCGATTCAGTCGACTGAAGTGTAGCTAAATTGGAGCAGCATCGCAAGCAAGAGCAAGAGCGAGAGCAGCAGCGCGAGCAAGAGAAAGAGGAAGAGCAATAGCAAGAGCAAACCAGGTAGGGGACCGAGAGCAAGAGCATCAGCACGAGTGAGAGCTAAAGCAGCAGCAACTCCTACTGATGTGGACGTCGCTGCTGAGGGAGCGATGCCGCCGTGGATGGAGCTGCATCGTGTCAGCTCGAGACCGAGTGCTAGCAGCACCGTGAGATCGAATCAAGAAGAAAATGTGGCGATTAGTGTACAACCTCTTTGGTGGCGCCGATTAGGCCACAACTTCATCCGAGGAAACGATGATGATGATGCTCTTCCGGTGGTGCAGGTGAAGATGATGGTGTGGGAATGGAGGTGGCGCGAAAGACGAGGGGAATGTCGGGGTGGCTGAACTAGCGGGACAACGAGATCGACGTCAGATCCTCATCCGGTATGGTGGATGAGGGACGTCGAGGTGTTGCTGTGGACGACGTTAGTCAGGGAAGAGGCTCCGTCTGGGTGGTGAACAGAGGAGGGTGTGGGGCTTCGCGGGTTTTCGCGGCCTCAGTGTACGAATGGGTGGGTGGATCGGATGGGAGTGGGGAACCATGGCTTAGGGACGCGCTTGTCCGAAATGTGGGGTAAGTTACAAAAGTACTCCCATCAATTTGAGGCGGTTCTTTCGGTTCAGGGGTATCACAGGCATTTCGCGTGTCGGGATTTCACAGGAGGTGGGAGTTTTCAGCGCGTTGTAATTTTGGAATAGCAAGGTGCGGGTTGAGATGGAGGGAGTTGTCAGAGCACAACGTGACAAAGATATATCTTAAATATTCCGGGGTAACAAGGCGCAAGTTGAAGAGGCGAGAGTTCCGCAGCACGATAGACAAAGACGCTAGCTTGAAATTTCGGCATAACAAGGCGCGGCTTGAAATTTCGGGAGAACAAGCTTAACGTGTATCCCAAAAAAAGACAATTCGCACCTCATCACTAGAGAGAGGCATGCCCCATTTTACTATATTACTAGAAATGCATTCAAATACAACAAAAGAAAACAAAAAAAATCGGCACAACAAAGAGAATGTGTATAGTACCAAAACAATTTGCACTTCCCTCAACAATAAAAAAACAATGTGTGTTGTCTAGCATATGGACTAAATTTCAGTACATTTTCACTGTTTGAATGGGATTGTACTCGGGTTAGTTATACAACCATCTAAATATTATCTTCACAACACATGACATGAATATAGAAGTAAATTCCTATATAAATATGAACTACATGTACATACGATCTCAAATTCAAATATATGTATCCATTTTGTGTTGAATTCAAATCATAGTACATGTATGCTCTAGCTAGATGTTCGGAATATAAACCATGTATGATATACTATGTACAATGTGTTTGACACGCACAACACACACAAACACCATTTAGACTAGTAAGGTACACGTGCGTTGCACGCATGAGATTTGGCAACCAAATTATGAATAAATACCACATTATAGCATGTAAGCTGTGAGTCATATATGCATGATGTAGATGTTTGTTTAATTCTTATAGTTCATTTCATTCAAAATCATCTAGTTTTTATAAGTAAGCTAATCTATTTTAAGATTCATGGAATTGTGCATTGTAAGGCATAAAGTAAAAACAAATAATGGCAAATCATGTAGAAAAACATTTGGGAAATTCCGATACGGAAGATTTTAGAACAAAGAAGAAGTGCTTGTGTTTTGAGGTTTGTGCATTATGCTTAAGTTCAACCATGGAGTCTTCTAGATGATATCCAACGACCAGTAGTGCTCAAATTTGCCATCTCTGCACCATCGGATTGGCCTCATCCAACGACCATCTTTCAAAGTTAAAATTATCCATATATAGGGGTATAGATATAGATATGAGATGCGAAAGCCACCCATCATCTCCAATTAGAATAGTGTGTCCATGCACGGATGCAATGTGGCCACATGATGTCTGCCATCGGTATGTCAAATTCAAATTATTCTGACCTTGTTCAATGTGTATACATTACAAGATGCTCGTTTCCAAACCACACCATGCAAATCTCCATTATATTCATGCATGCATGGGTTTGAAACATCATGATCTCTTATTCAAATATTTGAATTCAACTTTACATTCATTATGACCTCACCTAGCCTTTTACACCCACACAGTCGTCTTCTCTTTATAATTGTACCACTAACTTTCTCTCGTGCATGCATGCACACACACTACCAGTCGGCATTATCCATCGCACACATGCAATCTTTTTCTTCAGGTCGGTCTCCCATGCAGGCACACAACACACACCTCCCTCTCTCCATCATATCGGGCATTCTTTATCTCTCGCGTGCATGCGCAACGATCGATGTTCCTCTATGTGTGTGTGTGTGTATAGCTAGGTCTTTCATAGTTTTCCACACAAACCGATCAATCTATATATCTAGTGAGGTCTCACCCTCTTTCCCACGTCCACGTCGATCAATCTATACCTCTCTATATAGGATTGAAAATATAGCTAATACACCCACATTAATTATATATCCAACATCCCCTTCTCATCATCCATGCCTTCCGCTTCATCTCTCAGACGCGCGCACAATGGCGAAGACAGGGGGCAGCAAGGGCCCTGCCCCCCCCCAACATCACTATATATCAAGGCTAATATGAATGTGATCATTAGACAATTGCTGGAAAAATGGTTTAAGTTGATGAATTGGCAGGATTAGCAATGCTTGGCCCTCTAGCTCATTTATTTTTCATGGCTCCGCCACTGCGCGCAACAGCGCACGTTCTCGCCCCCTCTCTCTAAATATCGATCTCACACTTGTGCACTCCTTCATAGTCTCCCTCCACTTGGCCCCTCGCACCATCTTCTATCCCCCCACCGGATTTTGTCACATGTACAATCTAGCAGACTCCATGGTTGAACTTAAGCATCATGCACAAACCTCATAACAACAATGGTTCTCCTTTGTTCTAGAATCTTCCGTATCATAACTGCCCAAACTTTTTTTCTAGTTGAATTTCCATTATTTGTTTTAACTTTATGCTTTACAATGCACAATTCCATGAATCATAAAATATATTAAGGGCTTCTTTGATTCAAAGGATTCTCAAAGGAATTTTGGAGGATTCTAATCCTTAGGAATTTTTCCTATCTTGGTTGTTTGATTCGTAGGATTGTAAACCATAGGAATCTTTCCATAGGATTCATTTGCACTAGATTTCATAGGAAACACCCCATCCACTCAAACCTCTTTGAAAGAATTCTCTGTTTTTTCTATGCACAATCAAACACTCGTACAATCATGTAGGATTCAAGACAACATTCCACTCTAATCCCATTTTTTTCATATTCCCGTGTTTTGGAAATCCTACGAATCAAAGAGGCCCTAGATTTTTTATAAAAACTAATTGATTCTAAATGAGATGAACTATAAGAATTAAACGAAGGTCTACATCAGGCATATATGACTCAGAGCTTACATGCTATAGTGTGGTATTTATCATAATTTGGTTGCCAAATCTGATGTGTGCAATGCACGTGTACCTTACTAGTACTTCGAGTATGTGCAAAACGCGTAAATTAGAATTCCAATGGCACGCTACACAGTGTCTCTCTAATAGTTCATGAAGCCATGTGGCACATGCGGAGGAGTTGTCGCGACCTCCTTGTGTGTATGGATCACAGTGACATGTTACTGGTTCCAGAAGAATGTACTCGTCCTCTCTGAGCCACACTAGTGGTACATGCACGAAGCAAAGATGTGCACGCACGCCACGCACACACTCAATCCCTCGCACGCACACGTGGGTACACGGGCGGACGCAATTTTGTACCAAGGTCCACCCCATGTGATAATTTGATGCGTGTAAAGTCCTTCACTTCATTGATGGTCAATTAATACAGCGCATGCAAAGTGAGTGGACGTGAGGGCGGAAGAAAGACATTACTACTCCAGTGCGCGCATGCGAGTAGTTAAATCATGGGTTGCTAGTAGTACTTCCATTGGTCTCCTTCACATTTTGTGCCAACTTTTGACAGTAACATAATATTTATGGATTTGAGCAGTGTAGTCTACTTGAAATTTATGTTCCACTAAACTCACCGGGAGCCGTTTCAGGCCTCAAAACCAAAACCATCAATTAATCTTTACCTTGTTCCCATCACATTCGAACGTACTAGTGCTACAATTAAGTGCAAGCCTGCTCACACCTACTAGTACGTACCAAACCTGAACGTGTTCCCACTATGCATGTATTAGTACTAGTGCTAGTACTTAGGTTATAAAAAGGGGAACTACCTAACAGAAAATTACTCTACCTTTCCTCCTCATAAGTCCTTCTTCTTTGTCCGTCCTTGCCATGGTCGGTGTGTAGAACTCTAGGTTGAGAATTAATCGTAACAAGGGAGCGGCAACCAAGGCTGCGGAAAAAAAGTGGGCTCGCCACCACACAGAGACCTCGAAAGATCTCTCACGGGCAGGCGATGGCTCCCAGGAGCGCCCTAGCCATGGAGGCGAACATGCCCAGCTGGCGGCGCTTGAGTCGTTATCCCTCGACAGCATGCCCGATCAGCTCAATAACCACCTCAATAAGCAGCAGGAGTTCATCCACGGCTTGGTGGAGCTGCTGAAGGAGAGCCTCGACGACATGCCCGCTGAGCTCAATAAGCAGGGGGAGTTGACCGCAGGCTTCGTGATGCTGCTGAAGAAGAGCATTGCCTTGGAGAAGAAGGCGACCGGCGAAATCCTGCAACTTCGGGAGGACAAGGCGAAGCTCTACCATGAGCTCGACCTACTGAAGGAGAAGAACGCCGGCTGGAAGAAGCAGCATGAGAATAGTAGTTCCTCGATGAAGATGCTACATGCCCTCGTCATGGAACAGAAGGAGGAGTTGGTGAAGCTCCGCATCGAGCACCCGACTGCTGTCAAGGTACGTAATGCGGCCGTGGAACAAATGATGAAGGCTCGCGTCGAGAAATCCCGCGTCATGGACAGAATGAAGAAGATGGTGGAGGAGACACGCAAGGATATGGAGGTCGTGGAGGCGATGAAGAAGCAGTTATGACTCCGCGGCGAATTAGATCATTTGGGGTGATAATCTTCCTTCTTCTTTTGCTCCTGTGTTTCTTCTTTTGCTTCGGGTGTTTCGCCGCACGTGTCATGTTCTTTGCGAGGCATGAATAGAACAATGCTAACAATGAGATGGCTAGAAAATTAGATCATTTTTATCGCCATATGGCACTGGGCTGTCGTCTTTCGTGCTCCTCCATTGTAGTACTACTCTAGTGGAAAACTGGAGTATACCGCACGGTTCTTTGCTCCTCCTCAGGTCGTCGGCACATTTATACGAGCAGTCAAATCACAAGACCCCGCTATCGGTGTCAAAACCGACGGATCTCGGGTAGGGGGTCCCGAACTGTGTGTCTAAGGCTAATGGTAACAGGAGACTGGGGACACGATGTTTACCCAGGTTCGGGCCCTCTCGATGGAGGTAATACCCTACTTCCTGCTTGATTGATCTTGATGATATGAGTATTACAAGAGTTGATCTACCACGAGATCATAGAGGCTAAACCCTAGAAGCTAGCCTATGATTCTGATTGCTGTTGTCCTACGGACTAAACCCTCCGGTTTATATAGACACCGGAGGGGGCTAGGGTTACACAGAGTCGGTTACAGAGAAGGAGATCTATCATCCGAATCGCCAAGCTTGCCTTCCACGCAAAGGAGAGTCCCATCCGGACACGGGACGAAGTCTTCGATCTTGTATCTTCATAGTCCAACAGTCCAGCCAAAGCATATAGTCCGGCTGTCCGGATACCCCCTTATCCAGGATTCCCTCAGTAGCCCCTGAACCAGGCTTCAATGACGATGAGTCCAGCGCGCAGATTGTCTTCGGCATTGCAAGGCGGGTTCCATCTCCGAATATTCCAAAGTAATCTTCAAACACTTAAATCATGTCCGGCTGTGCAAGACAAATTCCACATACCACCGTAGAGAGAACAATATTTCACAAATCTAATCTGCTGACAACTCTTCACAGCGTGACATCATGCCATGGTCCAGTCATTATTTGAACCGTTTTCTCCTAACCAGCTACTGCGCATATTGCGAGGCGGTTTCCTTGGCACGTCTTGTCGAAGCAGAGATCGTTCCCCCCTTATCGCGGGATTCTCATCAATACAGGTGTGGGTAACCTAACTTCACCACCAATTATGGTGAGTGGGGGACGAGCAGGTTTCATTAGGAAAGCGGGGAGGCGCAAAGTTTCATTGCCTCTATAAAGAGGAAAGGCCTCTTCCTCTTCACCCACGCCTTCTCCCTTTGCTCGTCCACTCTCTTTCGCTTGAGCCCTAACGCCCGAGCGTTCATCTTCTCCACCAACAAAGGTTTCTCCGAAAATATCCGGATCCGGAGCAGGAGGCAAGTGGATGGCCTCTACCGTCAAGGAGAAGGATATTAAAAAGCTTCGGGAGGCCGGGTACCTGCCCCAGAAAATCGGCCACCGTCTTCCGACGGCGGGACAGATTGTCCGTACTCCAGAGTCCCATGAGAGGGTCGTGTTTCTCCCTCATTTTGTCCGCGGGCTCAGGTTTCCCCTTCACCCATTTGTTCGCGGCATCATGTATTATTATGGGATCGATTTTCATGATGTATCCCCCAATTCCTTCCTTAACATCTTGACATTTATCATCGTGTGTGAGGCCTTTCTCCGCATCGCGCCACACTTTGGCCTATGGCTGAAGATCTTCAATGTGAAGCCCAAGGTGGTGAGCAGCGAGCACGCCGAGTGCAGAGGCGCCATGGTGAGCAGGACACCCAAGGTCACATGGCCGACAGGTACCTTCAATGATTCCGTCAAGGAGTGGCAGCAACAGTGGTTCTATATTACTGAGCCGCGCGGCAAAAAGTGGGCCACTGCTCCTGAGTTCTGATCTGGAGCCCCTTTGCGTCTTACGTCCTGGCCCAAGAAGGGCTTGAACTGGTCCTCATCCGACGAACTGTCGCTGATCCAGAAACGCGTCAAAGGTATGGAAGACAAGGCCATCAAGCTTGTTAACATAGTCCAGGTGATGTTGGTCCTCCTGCTTTTTCCTTGTCAGCACCGAGCCTGCAACTTGTGGGAGTACGACCCGACCGAGAACTAGACCCTGCGAGAGCTTTTCGGCTCCTCACACAAGGACATCTAGAAGGTGCTTTTTAAGTCCGGCAAACCGTGGACGGACTCCGCCGCGGACCGCGGGTACCAACTGTCCCGCCCCGCAAGTCCGGTAAGTAGTCATTATATTTTGTCCACCCATATGTTTCATGGTCATATCCCGGGAAAGTTGCCCTAACGCGCTTCCCACAATTATCCTAGGGATGGACGAAGAAGGCGGGGCGGATACACTGTCCAGCCCCGTTGCCAGAAGAACCAGCCGGACCACTTCTGATGAAGATGTTGGTCCCGGCGCCTTACGAGGCGCCAAAGAAAGAGGCCCAAAAAGAGGTCAAGGAGACCAGGAGCGGCCTCCGTCGTCATGGTGATTCAGACAAAAAATCCGAAGACTCCAATACCCATCTCTCCTCCAAAGAGGAAGAAGAGGAGGAAGAAGACGAGTCCCCCACGGGGGGAGGAAAGAAAAGGATGACCTCCTCATCTCTGGAGGTCGAATTGCCTAAGAGGAAAAAAACTTCCAGAGGCGTCCACCACGGCTACCGACAGCAGCCTGGAGTGGGATCCCAGGGCCCAGCCCCTGGTAAATTCGTAAGTATACGAAATCCAAACATGCCTATGGTTTCAGGATCACTAAAACATAATATTTTAATTTGCACCACACTTTTTGCAGTTCGGCAAGGTCTCGTGCCGAACAGTCCTCATCGGAGGATTCGTTGAGCTCAGATGCCCTAGAGAGCGAGACACCTCCGAGGGCCCCTTCCCCTAAGCCTGGTTGTGACACCAAGGTGTCGTCCCGAAAGGACCCGGGCCAGGAGGGGTGTACCTCAGGGGTCGGACACGCGGGAGTGGAGGTTCCCATGAGTGTCGATGGCGGGGGTGGCCTTGGATTCGGCCCACAGCATGACACAGTCCCGGAGACCCTTGAGGCTCCGGATCAGACAGGCAGCCCCCCTTGACTAGAGGGGGTGATCCTAGTTCGCCCGCGACTTCTGTCCAACCAGATGTGCAGGGCAATTTATTGACAACACTGAAGAGCGCTTCCATCATCCATGAACATCGCGCCCTTATGGGCGTGGTGATTGAAAAGATTCAGGCCACTGAGAGCGGACTGAATGAATCCTGCATCAGCCTTATAAAAGGCTTGGAGGTACGTTTTTAGGAATTTTTAGAAGATTGTCATAGTATAGATAGTAGCCCCTGATACACTATCCGGTGAAGAAGAGAACCGGACAAGGGATCAAATTTCCGTCCGCAGGAGACTCAGCTAATGACATATTCTCTTCCTTTATAAACAGGCGTTTGCAGCGACTGCCGTCTCTCATACTGCAGAAGTATCCAGACTTAAACAGAGTCTGGAGCGGGCCAAAGAAGAACTTGGACAAGTAAGGAAGCAGTTGGAGGACAATAAAGGTATGTCGAAACCTTATTAAGTTTGGCACAAATAAGTAGTTGTGCCTGATGAAAGCATTTATATTGCGTGCTCTAGGGGCGAATGCCGAAATTGAGGCGCTTAAGAAGGCTGTTGCCTTGGCCGAAAAGAATGCAGCCGCGGAGTAGGCTCTCCGCGAGAAGCCCGAGGCCAGGGTTATTGAAGCTGAACGAGAGCTTCAGGAGGCTGTGGAGAAAGGCGAGACTTTGGAGCAAAGTCTATCATTGAAAGAATCTGAACTCGCCCAAGCTCTCCAAGCCGCAAATGAAGCTCGGGAGGAAGCCCAAGCTGCTCTGAAGGATATTCAGGAGGCGAGGAAGAATGCGACTAGTAAGGCCTTTTCTTATTCAAAGCGATGTATATGCGGTAGCAGGAAAAATTCAGGGTGTCCCATTGAATCCTGGTTTCTCCAGGGGCGTTTGCAGATCTGCCGCGCAGCATATCTGATGCTGCTCAATTCTATCGAGCTGAGGAGAAGAAGACTGCAGAAAAGCTCTTCTGGTCGCAGTATTTGGCGCCGAATTATCCTGTGCCATTTGTTGACCAACTGAAGCAGCTGGTCAAACTGCACCAGGCGGACGAACTAGCCATGAAAGATTTGATTATCCGGCTATGGCCCGCCGAGCCCATTCCGAGAAGTTACTTTGGGATCGTGAAGCGAATTGTGAGTGCGTGTCCTTGGCTTGACATCATTAAGCGGACGGTCTGTATAGAAGGTGCGCGAATGGCATTTTCCCGCGCGAAAGTGCACTGGGGAAAGCTGGATGCTGAGAAGCTGATGACCGAGGGACCGTCGGAGGGGAAGGAGCACCACATGCCTGAATTATATTATGATGGTGTCCTGAAAGGGGCACGCCTTGTGGTGGAGCAATGTGCGAAAGACATTATATTTCCTTGAAAACATGCATGCTGTCCTTTTGTAAGGAGGAACAAAGTCACTTTTATTTATGTATTTGCCTGTTATATGAAAGTTTTCCTCCTGTGCGGCCATTTGATATATTAATCTTGAGAGTTGGCCAGTCGTCGGCTTCTGCCCCCACGTAGAAAGTACGGGGGTGTTCGGGATACACCTGAACACACTTTACCCCATTCTTGGGTCCATAAAGGAGGTGTTCAGCACAGCAAACCAGGCAATCGGACTATAGGGCTTTATCACTCTCACTTAGCCATGGGAATTCGAGTATGGTAGGCGCAGCCCCTGATGTTCAGAAGACCACATGCCGGGCTCTGTCGGTGTTCTGGGAACGGGGGTTCCTAGACTTGCCTGCCCGCGGCCTGCGGTGTGGCTCGGGCAGTGGCCCAGTACGACCCATCTTCATCGACTCATGCTCAAGACCCTCGCGAGGAGCCAAGCCTCGCGGGGCGGACGACAGGAAGCTCCTCAGGAGCGGCCTTGCCAGGCAGGCTCACGAGGGGCAAAGAGATCAAGGTGGGGGTACGTCATGAGGTGCTCGTGACGCAAGCCATGACGATCGGGGCCAGGCGTGCGCCAGACAGGCGCCGGCCTGCCCAGTGTCCTTATTTCCTCTTTGGTGTAAAGGGAGCAAGCACAGACCGAGGCATCAGGCAAAGGCTACCGTTTTGGTGCAACAAGACCAAGACCACCAGGGCGGCAGGATGGAGGTCACCATGGAGCCCAAGACGGCGTCATCGTCAGAGTCTTTGGCAGTCGAAGACCAACTTTAGTCAGGATAAGTGTACTAGATGTTCCCCTTCAAAATGGCCATTGTTGGTGCCCTTCCTGCTCAATATTTGGGAAGAGGGTCAGGGCCTCTATATATAGGGCTAGCCACCATAGTAGGGGGCCATCGGGCATCGGGCATCTGGGATCGAATCCTTCCCAAGCAGAGCCACACCACACATCCACAAGAACATCCCTCGTGAGGCTGTTCTTCCTTTGTATTGTTCATCATCAGCCCCTGAGGCAATCCACACACCACACACTGGAGTAGGGTATTACACCGCAATGGTGGCCTGAACCAGTATAAACTCCGTGCCCCTTGTGTTGTTCATCTTGCTAGCCTAGATTCTTAGCGAGGCTTTAGGACGTGGGTCGGTGGAGGAGAGATCTTCACGCACACCCCAGAGTTCGAACCTCAAGGGTCTGCCGGAACCCAACATCTGACATTTGGCACGCCAGGTATGGGTGTGCCGGAATCTTTTCTTCCGTCGTCTTGCGCTCCATCGTCTATCGTGTCCATGGCTGATGCTCGCCGAGCCCGTGCCGAGCATCGGGTTGCTCTCGCTGCCCATGTCGCCCAGACGGTTCCCGTCGGTGGGCCTCCCCGTCGTTCCCCGTCGCCTGCCGCCCACGCCGCCACCAGCCCGACAGGGAACGAGTAGCAGTCGTCGTCGCTGCACCCCTCGGTGCGGCGGGAAGGCCACACCGCCACCCCATTGCTGACTCCAGTAGGCTCGTCATCGCACGCTTGTCGCGCTCCTGCGGACGCGCACGCCGTGTTGCTCCTGGCGCGTGGGCTCCTGCACTACCGCCCCATCAACGACCTCTACGAAGAGTGGCTCACTCGCATCACCAAGCTCGTCAGTGCCACAGGGGTCTCCCCTGCGCCGTCCCTTTCACTGCATCGCCCTCCGTCCTGCGTGGGCAATGCTGCTCCGAAGGCGCCTCCGCCGCCTCCTCCCCAAGAAGGCGTCCTGGCTCCAAGGCGCACGGCCCTTGGGCGAGACCCACCACACCCAGCGCTTGCGCAGCAAGAAAGGAGCTGCCAAGAAGTCCCTCGCCCTCAAGAAGGCGCTCGCGTGCTCCCTGCACCAGCGCGCCATGATCGCATTCCTGCTCCAGCGCGCCAAGACCCCGCTCTGCTCCTGGCAGCAGCGCGGGGAGACACCCAGGATCAAGTCCAGTGTCAGCAAAGGCCCCCGGTGGCCACCGCAGGCTGTCGCGCCTTCACCGCCGAGCTGTGCAGCGTGGCCTGGCCGGGCAAATTCAAGCCGGATCTGCCTCCTCGCTAATACGGCACCGTTGACCCTGCGGAGTTCCTCCAGCTCTACGAGCTGGGCATCGAAGCGGCCAACGGAGACGAAAAAGTCATGGCGAATTGGTTCCCCATGGCGCTCGAGGACGGTGCCCACACCTGGCTCCTAAACTTACCTCCTAGCACGATCTCCTCTTGGGACGAGATGCGCACCCACTTCATCGCCAACTTCCAAGGCACTCGCTACCGGCCCCCGGCCATGAGTGACTTGCACCGCATCAAGCAACAACCAGGAGAGACCCTGCAGAAGTACATCCAGCGCTTCAACAACGCACGACTCAAGATCCCCAGGGTGACTGGGGAGGCCATCATCTCAGCCTTCTCTGATGGCGTCCATGACATCAAGATGAAGGAGGAACTGGCGATCCATGAGGATCCGTGCATATCTCTGGAGCTGTTACTTGGCGACCAAGTGCGCCAGGGCTGAGGAGGGATGCCTCTCCCTCCTTGAGCTTCCAGCCGCTGATTCTGAAGACAAGAAAGCCATGGCTAAGGACATGAAGCGCAAAGGAGCAGTTGTGCTCGCAGTTGAGCCAGACACCAAGCGTGGCAGAGATCAGCCGGAGTCGTCCAAGGGCAGCCGGTACTGCGTGTACCATGACCTCCACACTCACAATACCAACGAATGCCAAGAGCTCAGGGCCATGCGAGAAGGATGTGTCGGCCGACACCCCGAGCGCAGCAATCGGGGCTATGGCCGAGGAGGAGGAAGAGGTGGAGGATGATGGGAAGATCGTGGCCATCGCCAAGGGTGGCGTGACCGACCTTGCGAGGACCGCTGGCAGGACCAGCCTCATGAGGGGGCTTGGAGGGATCAGCCTCGTGAGGATCACCCGCAAGGCAACGCAGGCCTTCCTCCTCTGCCACCGCCACCAAGGAGGAATGAAGACCAACATCAGGATGAGGGGGCTGGGTGCTTCTAGGAGCCGCATGCTATCGCTTGCATCTTGGGCGGAGCTCAAGCCCCAGCCTCTCAGCGCATCTTCAAGTAGTTTGCTCGCGAGGTGAATGCAGTCCTCCCAAAGCTCGAGGCCTCGCGCCCTCTCAGGTGGTCCACGTGTGCCATCACGTTCAGCTCAGCGGATCATCTCAAGTGCGCAGCAACAGCCGGGGTCCTCCCGATGCTCTGTTCCCGAGTCATCAGCAATGTGCAGGTCACCAGAACCCTCATCGATGGTGGCGCAGGGCTCAACGTTCTGTCTGTCGAGACATTGAACAATCTCCAAGTGCCTTACGATCAGCTTCAGCCAACTAAGCCTTTCTCAGGAGTCACTGATGGTTCTACCACCCCGGTAGGGCAGGTCCGCCTCCCTGTCACCTTCGAACATTGCAAAAACTATCGTACCGAGCTCATCGACTTTGACGTCGCTCACATTCGCCTACTGTACAACGCCATCCTCGGTTATCCAGCCCTGGACAAGTTTATGGCAGTGAATCACCATGGCTACAATGTCCTCAAGATGCCAGGAAGTGGTGGGGTCATCACAGTCCCCTGTGAGGAGAAGGATGCAGTATGTTCTCTCGAGCCTGCCTTCCAGGCCACGTCAATCGAGGAACCGGATCGAAGGAGTGGGAGCCTTCCCGAGGCAGTTCCCAAGAAGAAGAAGACATCACCGGGCCCGAGCCATCAGGAGGTAGGCACCTCCAGTGGCACGACGCCAGGATCCGCGCCCGTTCAAGGGGCGCCTCCCTCCGTCGCATAGGAAGGCACGCCCGGCGCCCTCCTCGGGCAAGGCTCGAGGGCTCTCTCCTGGAGGGCCACTGACTTTGCCAAGGTCACGAGGGAGGCGCTCGGGCACCACTTGGTGGCGTGCTTCATACGAGGCAAGGAAGGTCCTACCCTCAGGAGTTCATCGCTAAAGTCACTCAAGAGCTACAAGAGTCAAGAGTCATGCGCGGCAGCCGCCGCTTACCCGCCATAGCTCCCAATCCAGGCGAGGATGGTGGGCTGCGTGTCTGCATCAATGAGCCAGGACTCAACCGAGCCGCGTCTCAGGAGCGCCTCTGGCCTTCGTGCGTGGGACGTTGCGAGGGTCCGCCTCAGAGCTACGTACGCATGCCTCTCGGCCTGCCGAACGCGGACACTGCTCATCAGCACCTGGTGTGGAGCATTCTGGAGGCTCATGATGTCAGGCACTGTGCGGTCCTGGCAGAGATGGAGATGGTCCTCGAGGAGCCGCCTGGGCCCCCGGAGCCTCCCGAGGCTCAGGGCCCTGGGGGCTCGTGAGGGTCGGCTTCCTCACCGCGCGTCGTCCGCTACTCCAACACTCCTTCATCTCCAACGGTATCAGGTGACATCTTTCAAGTTCCATTTCAGCTGGGAGCACCCCCAGGGCTGCATCATTCCCAGGTCATGTGAGTCCATCCCTGCGGCATGTATCTCCTTTGCTCATGTCTTTAGGTTACCTTGCTGGGGGCGCCCCTCAGGCTGCATTATCCCCAAGCCTCTCGGGCCAGACCAAGTGGCATGTATCCCTCTCGCATCTGTCTAAACTGATTTGCTTTTCCGTGCTTAACCTGCCTGTCGTAATCGCCTGCTCGATTGACACCAACCTTTGGAGCTTCTCACCCTGGCATGACGCTTGTGCATGGGTCCGTCCCTGCAACATCGACAAACCTGAGTGGCTGAGCTCTGGCTGCGGCAGCCCCGCAGGCGCCACCTCACCAGGCCCTCAGTGCCCTTGTGACTCCCTCAGAGCAACCAATGGCTGGCCGACAATCGTTATGGCAATCCTTGTTTTCCTTATGATGAGTTTATAGGGTCTCTCTAAGGGGTAGTGTCGGGTGAGTCCTTCGCGGTCTCTCTCTCTCTCACCCGCACGAACCTCTTGTGCGTTAAAGGGGGGCGCCTGAGCATCGCGACTCACGGGCTCTCACTAGCTCTCCATCCCTCACCTCCTGGCCTTGTCCACGGCATCGCGACCTGGCATACCAGCGACGGCTGAGCTCGCTCGAGGGCTGGGACCCGAGGACGTAGAGCACGAAGGAGAGTGCGGGAGAGAGGGAGGAAGCTCGCGAGGACCTCACCAGGCAACTCCCCAGTTACTAATGCGCGGGTCTGGTGCCGCGCCAAGAAATGGCCCCAAGCTCCTGAGATAAGTCACTCTCTGGAACTGCTAGCTAGCACAACACCCACTCTGCACCTAATGCGGCGCTGTGACAGCAACGTTGCACTCGTTTCTCACCGAGCGACGGCTCCTTGAGCGCTAAGGGGGACCTCCTGAGCATCGCGCCTCGCGGGCTCTTACTGGACCTCGGGCCGCTCACCTCCTGGCCTTGACCACGGCATCGCGACCTGGCATACCAGCGACGGCTGAGGCCTGCCTGGGGACCAGGACCTGTCAGCGCAGAGCACCAAGCCCTCGTGAGGTTAGAAAGAAGGGACCAAGCCGAGACAGGACAGGCATCTCGCACCGCTTCACGATAAGGATCATATTAACGAAAGAGATTACAGACGCTTTACATGCCCCCGCGGGGTACTTCCTTGGTTCCTCGCAGGGAACAAAAGGCACAAATCCTAAGGAGCCCTAACTACAAGTGCTTCAGCGACAGACGCCATCATCAATAGTGGGCCACGTGAGGCCGGCGCCAACCCCATCCAGATCAGTCGCGCCGACCGCCGGGCGCACCAGCCCTGCTCCGGGCACGACGCAATCTCGGGAGCTCATAGCTATCGTCGCTCGTCTCCAGAGTCAGGAGAAGCTCGAGGGAGTCGCTGGACCCCCTGGCATGTCCGCTGCTAGTAGAGGAGCTACTGGAGAAGCGGGTGGCAGGCTTGGTCCTCGCCGCTCCAGAGCTCCGGCCGCTGTCCCTGCGGCAGCACTCCAGCCGGCGTCCTTCCGCATTGAAGACCTTGAAGAACATCAAGGAGGCGCCATCGTATTCCAGATGAGTCACAAAGGCGCCCCCCGTTCGGCAGACCCTGGCGATCTCGCCCCAGCCTCGGGTCATGAAGACCTTGCCCGAAGCGACAACCTCGACCTCCGCTCCGGTCGCGGGGGTGCTGTAGTCGGTGTGCTGCAGCCAGAGCTCAAGAGGCCCCCTCGGTGGCATCTCGAAGGCGAAGGAAGCAGGAAGGTGGATCCAAGAGCTTGGAGGCATGGCGGCGTGAAGCACGAGCTCGCGGGAAGTCTCCGCGGCATGGACTCCAGGGGGGACGACACGCGTCGCCGTGATCCGTCGGTGTCGCTGGCGGCGCGGGTGGCGCCGCTCGGCGCCTTCTTCCCCAGGACCTTCATCCTGGGCGTACAAGGGCAATGGATACCCAGGAGGAGGCCACTCGTACCAAGGCCTCGACGTCTCCTGTCAAGAACCCTCGTCGCGACAACAGGGGACTGGCCGCTTCTTCAGTGGGAGTGGGACGGGCCCCTCTCGGGGGGCCTTCCCCCTTCTCTTTGGCTGAGAACCGGCGGATCGACGCCATTGTCAACAAAAGGGAGTGAAGAAGAAGAGGCAGATCAAGGAGAGATGGACCGGAAGGGCTCGCGCCGTTCCGCACTTATAGCCGGGGGAGGCCAACCATCGGCTTCCACGATCGCAGGTAATCATGACTCATTTTGCATTTAGGGACTTGTCATGTCGAACGGTTGCCGAGGCGTCATGGGGAAGCTGAGACACCCACGTCCAATCAACCGCCACGTGGCGCCCTAGGCCGCAGGCTGTTGGGGCCCGTGGCGCTTCGCACTTGCCCCTTCACTTCTCTGCTAAGCCAAGTCCGAGCGTGCCTTGGGCCCGGGGCTACTGTCGGTGTTCTAGGAACAGGGGTCCCCAGACTTGCCTACCTGCGGCCTGTGGCGTGGCTCGGGTAGTGGACCAGTATGGCCCATCTTCATCGACTCATGCTCAAGACCCTTGCGAGGAGCCAAGCCTCGCAGGGCGGACGACAAGAAGCTTCCTCAGGAGCGGCCTCGCCAGGCAGGCTCGTGAAGAGGTGGAGAGATCAAGGCGGGGGTACCTCGTGAGGTGCTCGTGATGCAAGCCATGACGATCGGGGCCAGGCGGGTGCTAGCCTACCCAGTGTCCTTGTTTCCTCTTTGGTGTAAAGGGAGCAAGCACAGACCGAGGCATCAGGCAAAGGCTACTGTTTCGGTGCAACAAGACCAAGACCAGCAGGGCGGCAGGATGGAGGTCACCATGGAGCCCAAGATAGCATCATCGTCATAGTCTTTGGCAGTCGAAGACCAACTTTAGTCAGGATAAGTGTACTAGATGTTCCCCTTCAAAATGGCCGTTGTTGGTTCCCTTCCCGCTCAATATTTGGGAAGAGGGCCAAGGCCTCTATATATAGGGCTAGCCACCATAGTAGGGGAGCATCGGGCATCGGGCATCTGGGGTCGAATCCTTCCCAAGCAGAGCCACACCACACATCCACAAGAACATCCCTCGCGAGGCTGTTCTTCCTTTATATTGTTCATCATCAGCCCCTGAGGCAATCCACACACCACACATTGGAGTAGGGTATTACACCGCAATGGTGGCCTGAACCAGTATAAACTCCGTGTCCCTTGTGTTGTTCATCTTGCTAGCCTAGATTCTTAGCGAGGCTTTAGGACGTGGGTCGGTGGAGGAGAGATCTTCGCGTGCACCCTAGAGTTTGAACCTCAAGGGTCTGCCGGAACCCAACATCCGACAGGCTCTAACAGCACCTGATCAGTAGACCGATCCGTCGCACTCTGCATTTTATTATGGCATTGTCGGAATAAATCCTTAAATATTTTACAACCTCTCGAACAGCTGACCAGCTCTCGCCTTATCATGACAATCAGTTTTCGTCTTTCTCTACTGAGGTGCTTGTCCGGAAGAACCGGGACAGAATCGCAGTAGTTCTCCCAGTGCTGTTGTATTCAAGTGATAACAGATAACAGTTAAGTGTCAAATGACTCTACATGTTGTATTCGAGTAATACGGCTATGCGTATGAGTACGGTGCATGTTATAAAGGAGAGGCATGACGGCAGAACCTGTTGGGACCGGGCGGTAGGGTGCGGTGTAGGGATCCTAAGTAATGTTCGGTTTGTATTCAGGGGGGATGCATGAAGATTCCCCCTTTGTGCGTCCGAGCTGATTCCATGTCGCCAGGCCAGTTATGCGTAAAGGAGAACCTGCGAAGAAAATTCTAGAGGCGTTTGTGTGCCACAGAGCGGCTGAGCCGTGGGATGTGGCCCGTCCCGGCTTATGCCGGAGGGTTTATCTCAGCCCTGATCAGGCTGAGATATCGTGAAGTAGTTCGGACTCCTTTATCGGTGTCCGTGAGTTTGGCTGTCGAATCAAGGTTCGATTGAAAAATCCGCGACTCGCTGCTTCTGTTGCTAAAGTGGCCGAATACTCTTCGGCGCCGAGGTGAAGCTCGGTCTTGCCCATAATTGTGACTATGTCACGTGGGCCTTGTGTTTTATGATTGCCATAGGCATGGCGTGATACCGCGTTGAATCGTAGCTCATGATGGCAAGGTGTAATAGCTACTGCCTAGAGGGATAATGTCAAAGACCAACTCTCCGGTATGGTGACTTTTTGGTCATCCGAGGACCATCTTCAGAGTGGTGGGGCCTATAGAACTGACCTTCGCACCTGGTATGACACCTTGAAATGATGTTTTTAGTGGGTTTGATCCTTAAGTGATCCATACCTATCCGGCGCATTGTGTCCTAGTGCAGCAAGTTTGGACTGTTGTTTCCGCAATAGGAGGGTATCGCTGGTTGATATTGGCCAGACGGTCTAGTCGATCGAAGATGATCGGTCGTATTTTTATATGGTGGGGCAACTTGCTTTGTCGAGTTGACGTCCCGAAGAGTGTACGTCTATTCCCATTTGGGGATGTGGACGGTGTTTATCATGTTCATCGTGTTGGTGGAAGAGATTTCTTTTGCACTGTATTGCTTGATGATCTTGGCTCCTTGCTCTGAGACCCCTTCTTTCTGTCTTCGGCGCCAATCTGCCGACTTGCTTGAAGACCCAGCATTCTCTATTGGTATGATTGGCTGCCGTTCCTGGTGTACCATGAATTTGACATGGGCGGTCAAGTATGCAGCTCAGGCCGGATGGGCCCGAATTATTATTTTGAAGTGTCTTCTCCCGCTGACCGGATTGGGGGCCACGGACTCCTGTATGACTGCCATGTCCTGGGCATCATTATTTTTCTTGGGACGCTTATGTTTGTTGTGTCGAGGTTTGCAGATGCTGTTCCTTGCTTCTGATGTGCCCGGGGTGCGTGCTATGTTGCTGTTTAGTATGTTTTGCTGGTCTTGCATGTAGCCCCTGGCCGCAGTGTGTTGGCAGTGGGGTTTAGGCTGGCGTTTGGTTTTTAGTGCCTCCTCCTCGAATTGAGGTAGTAGCTTGTGCTTTGGGTAACATTTTGTTCGGCGCTCGAGTCCGTATTCCTCGGCTGCCCGGACCTCAGTCCGTCTGTCTATGAGCAGATCATGGTCTGCTTGTAGCTGCTGTTGCTTCTTCTTCAGGCTTCTTGTAGTGTCTGTAAGCCGGCGCTCGAAGCGCTCTTACTCTTCGGGATCCTTAGGCACGCCGAATTTGTCGTCGCCTAGGCTTATCTCGTCTTCGGAGAGAGGCATATAATTGCCGACCTTCAAGTCTCCATCTGTTGCCTATTCATCTGGGCTAGCTTGCTGGTCTTCCTGTTCGTCCTGTTCGAAGGTAGGCTAATCGGGATTGTATTCCTCTTTGGCACCATCTGGATTGTTTTCTTCTCCTGTGCCGGTATTGCTGTGGCAGGGCTTAGAGCGTCGCCAATGACACCCAGGTTTTGATTTGTTCCCTGAGGGGTTATCTTCTATTGCCTCATCGCCATTGTTTTCTTTGGGGGTGTCCACCATATATATATATCATATGAAGGGGTGGCTGTCCAGCGCCCTGTGGGCAGTGGTTCCTGTTCTTCTCCTGCATCGTCGTCTATACCGTCGATGTCTTCGGAGTCGAAGTCAAGCATGTTGGTCAAATCATCGACAATGGCTATTAAGTGGGTGGTGGGTCGGTAATGAATTTCTTCATCGCCTGCCTCCCACTGCCGGACATAGTTCGACCAGGAATCTCCTGATAGAGAGAGAGACCTTAATGAATTTAGCACATAGACAAAGGGGGAGTGCCGAAAGATATTCGCGGCGGTGAACTCCATTACTGGAGCCCAATCGGACTCGATGGGCCCGGGCGCGCGTGGTTCGGAACCCACACCTAGACACGAGTCTGAGGGTCCGGTGACGCAGATTCCCTTGACGGTGGAATCTGTGTTCGGCTCAATCGCCGAAGAGTATGCGGCCTCCATGGTGGGGTCCATCCTCGAACGACGCGATCTGTCCCAGATTTAGGTCCGGAGTAGCTGCAGGGGCGACTTCCCGAACACTATCCGACAGCAGATTAAAGTCGTGCTCGTTGCGACTGTTCGGCGCTCCCGATGCAGGCCCGAATCCGTCGAAGATCAAGTCTCCGCGGATATCGACTGTGTAGTTCAAGTCTCTGAACCCGACCTGATGGCCAGGGGCGTAGCTGCCGATCTGCTCCAGATGGCCAAGCGAGTTGGCCTGCATAGTGAAGCCGCCGAACACGAAGATCTTTCCAGGGGGAAAAGTCTTGCCCTGGACTGTGTTGTTGAAGGTTGAGGGAGTCATCGAGCCTTACAGTGACGACACAGAGGAACTCTCAATGAAAGCACCAATGTCGGTGTTAAAACCGGCGGATCTCGGGTAGGGGTTCCCGAACTGTGCGTCTAAGGCTAATAGTAACAGGAGACTAGGGACACGATGTTTACCCAGGTTCGGGCCCTCTCGATGGAGGTAATACCCTACTTCCTGCTTGATTGATCTTGATGATATGAGTATTACAAGAGTTGATCTACCACGAGATCGTAGAGGCTAAACCCTAGAAGCTAGCCTATGATTCTGATTGTTGTTGTCCTACGGACTAAACCCTCCGGTTTATATAGACACCGGAGGGGGCTAGGGTTACACAGATTCGGTTACAGAGAAGGAGATCTATCATCCGAATCGCCAAGCTTGCCTTCCACGCAAAGGAGTCCCATCCGGACACGGGACGAAGTATTCGATCTTGTATCTTCATAGTCCAACAGTCCGTCCAAAGCATATAGTCCGGCCGTCCGGATACCCCCTTATCCAGGATTCCCTCACCCACCTTCCATCAGTAACGATCCGTCAAATCACAAAGGCCCTCGCCTCTCGTGAAACAGACCAAGCTAGACTATCCCGCCGTCTAGCCTTTTAAAAAATGTATACTTTTGTACAGTAGTAGTATTGATGGATTGCGCCATGGAGCAAAACTAACAAGATGAAATTAAAGAAAAAAGGTGGTACATATAGTGAGCGCTCATCGCCAAATTATGCATATAGTACTATTAAAGAAATTATCATACCTATTTAATTCTTGGGTTCTTATTATTTATGCCACTAGTTGTGTATCACTACTTAGTTTTTCCATTAGAAGTTACAACTACTCAAAATGTCATCGATCCGTGAGATGCCTGCTCAAAAAAGCAATTAGATATCTCAAAAATGCCATCATTAAGTTAGATGTTTGCTCAAAAATGCCATTAGACATTGTTATTTTCACGTCAAACCCATTGACCATGTTACATGACAAAAATAAGCTGACTCTCGCAATGATAAGTGTGGCCCCGCTTGTCAGGAGTAACCAAGGAATAATTTTACAGGAAAATAAGAACGCTATTGGGATCAAGTAGGCCCCACACTTTATTTTACTGTAGTGAGATAGAGGGAGAGATGGCATGTTGGTCCATCAGTATTTATGTCATTATAACATGGCAAAAGAGACTTGAGCCACAATAATGGTGTCCAGCACAACACACCCCTCAAATAAAACTAAGCACCCTGGAATTATTTGACAAAACTAAGCACCCTAAAATTCTTTGACAACTAAACTGCTAGCTAAATATGCCCTAGAGGCAATAATAAAATGGTTATTATTATATTTCCTTGTTCATGATAATTGTCTATTGTTCATGCTATAAACGTAATACATGTGTGAATACATAGACCACCACATGTCCCTAGTGAGCCTCTAGTTGACTAGCTCGTTGATCAATAGATGGTTATGGTTTCTGACCATGGACATTGGATGTTATTGATAACGGGATCACATCATTAGGAGAATGATGTGATGGACAAGACCCAATCCTAAGGTTGAACCCAAACCTGAGACTAAGTGCTTCTGTAATGACGGGAACGGTCACTGAAGCAGAACTACCCTAGATACTTGGTAGATGAGAAGGCTGGCAAGGTCGACAGAAGTATATTGATATACATTATATTAATGTGTACTTTACTAGTACTCCTAGTAGCACCAAGGTATTAGATACCGGTTCGGTTACTAAGTGTTAGTAACTCGAAATAAAAAGCTACGGAATAAACGGAGACTAGCTAAAGGTGAGATGACAATATGTGTTGGAAGTGTTTCCAAGGTTGATGTGATCAAACATCACACGCTCCCTCTACCATCTGGATTGGTGTTAAACCTAAATAATTGTTATTTGGTGTTTGCGTTGAGCATAGACATGATTGGATTATGTTTATCATAATACGGTTATTCATTTAAGGAGAATAATGGTTACTCTGTTTATTTGAATAATACCTTCAATGTTCTTGCACCTAAAATGACTTTACTGAATCTCGATCGTAGTGATACACATGTTCATACCAAAAGATATAAGATAGTAATGATAGTACAACCTCCTTGTGGCACTGTCATTTGAGTCATATTGGTATAAAACGCATGAAGAAGCTCCATGTTGATGGATCTTTGGACTCACTCGTTTTTGAAAAGTTTGAGACATGCGAACCATGTCTATTGGTGTATACGCATGAAGAAACTCCATGCAGATGGATCGTTTGGACTCACTTGATTTTGAATCACTTGAGACATGCAAATCATACCACATGGGCAAGATGACTGAAAGGCCTCGTTTTTAGTGAGATGGAACAAGAAATCAACTTGTTGGAAGTAATACATTTTGATGTGTGCAGTCCAATGAGTGTTGAGGCACGCAGTGGATATCATTATGTTTTTACTTCACAGATGATTTGAGTAGATGCTGAGTATATTTACTTGATGAAACACAAGTCTGAATTATTGAAAGGTTCAAGTAATTTCAGAGTGAAGTTGAAGATCTTCGTGACAAGAGGATAAAATGTCTATGATATGATCATAGAGATGAATATCTGAGTTGCGAGTTTGGTACACAATTCAGACATTGTGGAAATTGTTTCACAACTAATACCGCCTGGAACACCATAGTGTGATGGTGTGTCCGAACATCATAGCTGCACCCTATTGGATATAGTGCATACCATGATGTCTTTTATCGAATTACCACTATCGTTTTTGGGTTAGGCATTAGCGATAGCCGCGTTCACTTTAAATAGGGCACCACGTAATTCCGTTGAGATGATACCGTATGAACCATGGTCTAGAGAAACCTAAGCTATCGTTTCTTAAAAGTTTGGGGCTGCGACGCTTATGTGAAAATTTTTAGACTGATAAGCTCGAACCCAAAGCGGATAAATGCATCTTCATAGGACACCCAAAACAGTTGGGTATACCTCCTATTTCAGATCCGCAAGCAAAAGTGATTGTTTCTAGAAACGGGTCCTTTCTCGAGGAAAAGTTTCTCTCGAAAGAATTGAGTGGGAGGATGGTGGAGACTTGATGAGGTTATTGAACCATCACTTCAACTAGTGCGTAGCAGGGCACAGGAAGTTGTTCCTGTGGTGCCTACACCAATTGAAGTGGAAGCTGATGATAGTGATCATGAAACTTCGGATCAAGTTACTACCAAACCTCGTAGGTCGACAAGGATGCATACTACTTTAGAGTGGTACGTAATCCTATCTTGGAGGTCATGTTGCTAGACAACAATGAACCTACGAGCTATGGAGAAGCGATGGTGGGCCTGGATTCCGATGAATGGCTCGAGGCCATAAAATCCGAGAGAGGATCCATGTATGAAAACAAAGTGTAGACTTTGGAAGAACTACTTGATGGTCGTAAGGCTGTTGGATACAGATGGATTTTAAAAGGAAGACGGACAATGATGGTAACTGTCACCATTAAGAAAGCTCGACTTGTCGCTAAGTTGTTTTCCGACAAGTTCAAGGAGTTGACTGCGATGAGACTTTCTCACTCGTAGCGATGCTAAGAGTCTGTCGGAATTATATTAGCAGTTATTGCATTATTTATGAAATCTTGCAGATAGGATGTCAAAACATTGTTTCCTTGACAGTTTTCTTGAGGAAAGGTTGTATGTGATACAACCAGAAGGTTTTGTCAATCCTAAAAGATGCTAACAAGTATACAAAGCTCCAGCAATCCTTCTAAGGACTAGAGTTAGCATCTTGGAGTTGGAATATATGCTTTGATGAGATGATCAAGGATTTTGGATTTATACAAAGTTTATGAGAAACTTGTATTTCCAAAGAAGTGAGTGGGAGCACTATAGAATTTCTGATGAGTATATGTTGTTGACATATTGTTGATCGGAAATGATGTAGAATTTCTGGAAAGCATATAGGGTTGTTAGAAAAGTGTTTTTCAATGGAAAACCTGGATTAAGCTACTTGAACATTGAGCATCAAGATCTATAAGGATAGATAAAAAATGCTTAATAGTATTTTCAAATGAACACATCCCGTGACAAGATTTTGAAGGAGTTAAAAATAGATCGGAAAAGAAGGAGTTCTTGGCTGTGTTATAAGGTGTGAGTATTGAGTAAGACTCAAGACCTGACCACAGCAGAAGAGAGAGAAAGGACGAAGGTCGTCCCCTATGCTTTAGACGTAGGCTCTACAGTATGTTGTGCTGTGTATCGCACCTGAAGTGTGCCTTGCCATGAGTCAGTCAAGGGGTACAAGAGTGATCCAGAAATGGATCACAGGACAGCGGTCATAGTTATCCTTAGTAACTAGTGGACTAAGGAATTTTTCTCGATTATGGAGGTGGTAAAAGAGTTTGTCGTAAAGGGTTATGTCGATGCAATATTTGACACTAATCTGGATGACTCTGAGTAGTAAACCAGATTCATATAGTAGAGCAGTTATTTGGAATAGTTCCAATTAGTGCGTGGTATAGCTGCATCTACAAGATGACGTAGAGATTTGTAAAGCACACACGGATCTGAAAGGTTTAGACTCGTTGACTAATAACCTCTCTCACAAGCAAGATATGATCAAACCCCATGGGTGTTGGATTCATTACAATCACATAGTGATGTGAACTAGATTATTGACTCTAGTGCAAGTGGGAGACTATTGGAAATATGACCTAGAGGCAATAATAAAATGGTTATTATTATATTTCCTTGTTCATGATAATTGTCTATTGTTCATGCTATAATTGTATTAACTTGAAACTGTAATACATGTGTGAATACATAGACCACAACATGTCCCTAGTGAGGCTCTAGTTGACTAGCTCGTTGATCAACAGATAGTTATGGTTTCCTGACCATGGACATTGGATTTCATTGATAACGGGATCACATCATTAGGAGAATGTCGTGGTATTCTC
>NC_041383.1:581081557-581108974 GCF_002162155.2 Triticum dicoccoides | reverse complement strand
GACATATGCCATAAGGGCTTAGTGTGAGGGTAAGACTGCTGATGATAGGCCCGAGAGCGGGTATGCGAGTAGCACGCGGTGGTTTACCCAGCTTCGGAGCTCTCCGGAGAGATAATACTCCTACTGCTACATGTCTGAGTGTATATGATATATCTAGTACAGAGTGCTCCTGGAGCTGTATCTGAAAGCAGTGCCACATGCATCTGGTTTCATATATGTATGTATGTGGCATGCTCTAGTGTCCGGCCATGCTTATGGCGGTGAGCATATGGTGCTCATGCGTGAGTGCATGTGAGGATGGATGGATGGATGGATGTGTGCCCTTTATATAGTGTGGGCTAGCTTAGAGAGTAAGCTAGGTAGTGGCATGGGCAAGGCATGGTGGGTGTCATCCTTGTCCCCTCGGTCACTTCATAAATAGTGCCAGGGGACAAGTGACACTATACATGATGGCTGAGATGACACATGAATAGTGCTCAGGTACATCCGTCTCGTCGGTGTCTCGTCCGTGTCGGGCTGTAGTCGGCAGCCGGCTGGTCGGAGCAGTCGGCAGCCGGCTGGTCAGAGCAGTCGGTAGCCGGCTGGTCGGAGCAGTCGGCAGCCAGCAGCCGGCCGGGCAGAGCAATCGGACGGGGAGCCAGCAGGAGCGGCCGGGCAGTCGGACTGAGGGGCTTTGCTAGCCCTGATGTCTTGAAATATCGTCTTGCTGTCTTCGGGGTACCCGTCGCCAATTACTATGACAGTAGCCCCCAAGCCTCCGAGCAACTTGGCAAAGTTGGGCGGAGGTTTTTTGGCGGGTGTTCATGAAAATGATCATGCAAAAGACAAAGTTAGTCCACGCAGATATATAAAATGATTGCCTTTAGCATTGCAAGTTTTATGCGGAGGGTGCCGACTCGGTTTCGTCCGAGCCCCCTTCAATATTTTTCGTGTTCCCTCCACTCTTTGGCTTGTGCTCCCGCTAGCCGGACAGCCGCTCTGCGGTCTGTGGCTGAGAGTGGGCTGCGGAGTGGAGTGTACAGTACTCAGAGTCTGGGAGCAGATTTAAACGAGCAGATACTCATAAAGTAAATGGTCGGGTTGCCCGAAGCGTTTCTCTTCCCAGACGTTTTTCGTGTGGGGTGACCTCTAGCTTTTGCTCTCGCTAGCCGGACAGCCGCTCTGCGGTCTGTGGCTGAGAGGTAGGCCTTTGGTGCCGTGCATGCTACTAAGCCGTCTGTGGGAACTAACGTCTCAGGCCAAGCGGCCAGCCCCCGGGCCAACTCCGGCTGGCGCTGGGGCGAACAGTGATGCAACTGTAATAAAATGCGGAGATGCCCCCCCGAGCATTGCTCGAGGTTATCCGTGCTTGCGTGATGCAAAAAGTATGCGGGTGTGGAGCTCACATTGATTATCGTGTAGTCGCGGTCGTCGAAGACAGCCTGCACGACTCGGCGCTCGCGGAGCGCGTCGGTGCACCCACTGGGTGTGGCCCTCGAGCATCCGGGTGCTCGAGGAGGGTCCAGCCGGTCGGGCTTGACCGGCCAGGCGGCGAGCGGAACGCGGCCGAGCCGGCTTGGCACAGCCGGCCAGGCGGCGAGGCGTCTGGCAGCACCCTTTTCTTTTTCTTTCTGCCGGCTGCTTGCAGCCGGACAAAACTCTTCTTGTTTTTGCTCCTTGCAATCTTCCGTGGGGGTGCGCCAGTGCACCCACTGGGTGTAGCCCCCGAGATTCGGGCCAACTGCTGAGCAGTCGGGCCGGATCTCTCGGTGACTACTTTGTCTTCTTCCTCGCGGGGGCGCGTCAGCGCACCCGCTGGGTGTAGCCCCCGGGATTCGGGCCGACTGCTGAGTAGTCGGGCCGGATCTCCCGGAAACTACTTTGTCTTCTTTTTCTTTTTTGTCTGCTCGTACAGCCGGACGGACACTTCTTCTGCTTCGTTTCTCGGATGCTCACTTTTTTTTTCTTTTTTCTCTTTGTCCGACTACATGCGAACAGCCGGACACCACCAGTCCGCTACTGACTCTTTGATCCGGCCCCAAACGAGCAGCCGGTCTCTTTCTTCCACCCGGCCCCATTTCTCTTCTTTTATTAGCTGTCGGGTTGGCACACAGCCCTTGACTTTTCTAACAGTCAGCTTGGACAGCCGGATGCACACACTTCTTTTTCTAACTACATGAGCAGCCGCCCACTACTGCCGACCAGTGGAAGCCGACCTGGGAACGCGGGAAAAAAATTGGGTGGAGACCGGCTGCAAAACTCCTCCCCTGCATACCCGATCCGATCTGCCGCCACCTGTCCTACCAATGCATCCCACGGCATCCTCTCATCCCCACCCGCACGTACGCTTCTCGGCTCAGTACCTTGCATCGGCTCCAGGAAACAAACTACGCGGCTCCATATCAATCACTTCCACGGTAATCGGACTTTCCATGGCCGAGGGATCGGAGCCTTCTTCTCCACCCGATCAGATTGGTGGGCGTGGGATCCCTGGGTCAGCGATGTCCGCACCGCGCCAGAATGCCTCGCCGCCCTCTCTCTCCCATGGCTGCATCGGCCCGGAACGAGAGCCATGGCCCGCCGCAGGTCGTGCTCCCGCTACCTGAAGTGTTGCCTCCATCGAGAAGGACGGGAGTCGCCACGCCGGAGTTCAGCCCTGTCGTCGCCTTGGATGATGTAAACCATGCGGATGAGGACGGCCGCTGCTCCACCTCGTACAACCCGCTGTCGACAGTGGCACCGGAGGCAGCAACTTGCGACATAGACTTACCGCCACCGCACGTATCAGAACACGAGGAGTATGACACAACCAACATGAGTAGAGAAAGAGGCCAGGAGGACGATGTGATCGACAGTGGTAATGGAGCTGACGGAGAGGAGATGCAAAAGGTATGGTCGTTGCCTGGTTCTTCGAGATTGTCCCTTACAACAATCTCAGTTTGCATGTGTATAGTACATTGCCATGCCAAAAGCTAGATTAGGAAGTCAAGATAAGATGTTTCTCTGTAATGAACAATTTGAGGATGACATATTATTAATTTTGTAAACAATGATTTGCTAATATTTGGCTTGATAGTACAATAGCTTATTCAAAACAAACTATTCCGTCCATGACGCACCTAGTGTAAAATTAATGTGTTGTGAAGAACATAAATATATTTTACATTGTGGTAATGTAACGTTAATCCTCAACACTTTTTACTGTAGGTGGTTGATAAAGTTGGGCAAGCTTTGATCGTTCCCGAAGTGGGAAAGTCATTCGATTCAGAGCAGCAAGCATACGACATGTACAACACGTATGCCGGCAAGATTGGGTTTAGTATCAGAAAGAGTCAGATAAAGCGCCGCCAAGATCGAACTATATCCCAGAAATATATAGTTTGCAGTAATCAGGGAGAACTAGAAACCGAGTCATCAAAGGCCACTACAAGAACAGGTTGTCAGGCTCGTGTTCAATTTAGTGTGAGTAGAGAGGGGATTTGGACAGTGCAAAAGGTTGTAACCGATCACAATCATTATCTTGCTAGTCCCAATAAGTTACACAAGCTGAGATCCCAACGACGTGTTGTAGAAGCGGACAGAGCGCTAATTGGCCAGATACGTGAAGCTGGGATGAAGCCATCTCAGGTGTATGATTTCATGGTAGCGTTCTATGGAGGAGTCGACAAAGTGCCATTCTCAAAAATGGATTGCAATAATGAGATTGGTAAGGAAAGGAAGAAGTATTTAGAATCCAATGATGCAAAAACACTGTTAGAATACTTGAAGAATAAGCAGAGGGAGGATCCAATATTTTTTTATGCGATTCAAGTAGATGAGAAGGATGGTCAGATAGCTAATTTTTTTGGGCAGATGGTCAGTCCATTATGGATTACGCATGCTTTGGTGATGTTGTATCATTTGACACCACGTTTGATACCAATAAGTTTGAATTGCCTTTCGCTCCAATCCTTGGTGCCAATCATCACAAGCATATATGGTTACACATATGCATAGCGAGCATGGAGCAACAGCTGTATTCAACAGTATGGATATGACCGTTACATGTTGTTGCAGAAAGTTTGAATCCATAGGTATGTGTACACTTTTTATTGCAATATGATTTTTAATACAAACTGATAAAATATGAAATGCATATCTGATAGGTTTGTTGTGCAAGCATGCTCTCAAAGTCTTCAACATGAACAATGTTTTCATTTTGCCATCGCAATATATACTGAACAGATGGACAAAATATGCAAAGAGAGGCTTCTATATTGAGAAGCAAGGAACTGATACGGAAAATTTGAAAACACAAGCGGCTCGTATCTCACGGAAGGCAACATCAGTTGCATTGAAATGTTCGACAGTGAAAGAGCTTCTTGATGATTTGGAGAAAGCCATAGATAAGTTGGACTTGGAAGCAGATAATTCTCTTAGCAAGATGAAAGAAAAATCCAACGAGGTTCCGCTAGTTTCGACTCAGTGTGTTGCAGAGACATTAAAAGGTATTGTATCGTTTAGAGTTCCTCCGGTGGTAAAAGGCACAAAGAGTAAACGATCAAAAATCTCTCTTGAAAGGAAGAAAGGAAAGAAAAAGAAAAATTCTAACAAGAAAGGTATTGATCGATTGTACCCAATCTAGCAAAGCTATTATCCAGTATATGTTTCAATAGTCATTTTTATTTTATTTTGGTTTTTACGTCTGACTATAGGAGAAGATCCAAAGAATGCAACAGAAAATAGAGAGGAACACAATGATCCAAATGAATTGATCGTAAGACGTGGCTTGTACTCATTATTTTCCTTTCATATTGTACTTGATCTGTTGTTTTAAACTATTTCATCTTCCATGATGTAGGACCTTAATGCTAGTAGCATCGACGCTATGACAAACTTTGCAAATGATGATCATTGGCAACCTTCGACCATAGGTTCTTCCTTGATCCAAGCCGGATATGCTACTGCCTCAATGCCAACATTATCAAGTGATGTCTATGGCCAGCCTTCGACCATGGCTTCTCCGTTGATTGAAGGCGGATATGTTAATGCATCCATGCTAACATTCTCAACAGATGTGTACGGGCAGTCTTCGGCCATGCCTTCTCCTTTCGTCCAAGGCGGATTTACAAGTCTTCTACATGGAGTTCAACAAGAAGTCACATTGTCCTCGTCCGTTAGAAAGTTACATTTCGATAAATAAGGAACCTTGCTTTCATATGCTTTCGAGAACATTTTGCTCTATCATTCTGATGGAGTGCCAAATCATGACAATAAGGAACCTTGCTTTGTAATATCTACATGATTATGTATTTATTCTCATAGGGTTGCTTTACTGGAATGCTACTCCTTGGTGTTTAAATTTCAGTCCAATTTGAATCCATTTGCAATCACCTTCCAATCAGGGTTGTCTGAGTATAACGAAATGTTCAAATGTAAAATGTGAAATCTGCATGCTTTCAGTTTTGATACAAAAAGGAATTGAGGTTCTCTCTTGTAAAAGCTAGCAGGACCTAGTTGTGCTTTCCTGTTTTCAACATAATCAAGGTATGAGCATGTAAAAGATGATATAAAACATCAAAAAAAAATTCAATTTATAGATGATCACAAGAATCTATCATTTTACAGATCAGAAATTTTACAGTCAATAATTCTGAACAATTTACAGTAGAGTATCAGCATTATTTTCATCATAAGCTTCTGAATCTTGAAATTAACTGAGGAAAGTACGTTGTAACCAAAAAAACATGCTTCCTTGCAATCCATTGAGCAGAACATCAGTGAGCATTTTGACATCTTTTCTGACCTCGTAGCATGCCATGAAAATGCAGAAATAATACAGTCTACTTAACACGATCTACTTCATGTTCTCGGTGTCATCGGATTATCCGTTTAACCTTTACTTGTTCTCTCTTCCTACCCAGCTATCTATCAATCCAACATCACCGTTAGGCCACTATAAACCTATTTGCAAACCTTAACTATCAGTGTACCAATTATTATTATTTTTCGAGAATGACAGTGCATCAATTATAATTCAGAGAAGTTCAGAAAACTCTGGCATCTAAACTGTAGGAGGCTTTGTGGAACACAAACAAGTTGCATGTGATGGTGCCGGCAGCATAGAGCACATAACAATGAAATCCAAGAACGGACATGAACAGCTGCTGCAAAAAAAGGGAACCTATTCATGCTTATTGATAATAGAAATATAGTGTGATATCAAACAGAGTTGAAATCTGAAAATTATACTAGCTCAACTACTCTCTCCGTTCCTAAATAGTTGTCTTTTTAAAGGTTTCAAATGGTGACTACGTACAAAGCAAAATGAGTGAATTTACAATCTAAAGTATGTCTATATACATCCGTATGTGGTGATCATTTGAAATCTCTAGAAAGACAAATATTTAGAAACGAAGGGAGTATTATAGAGTCATGCTCTATGGAGAGAGGATATTACAATTGTGATGCCCATGGACAAGAAAATTGCAACGACCACAAAGCTAGAAAATCAAACTATAATGGAAGGCGCTGGTTCATCACTGAAAAGCTACTCTTCTTTTGAATCGGGAAAACGAATTCATTAGTTGTTGATGAACACGGACATCATATCCGGCGAGCTCATGGCCACGAGAGCACGCCAGCGCCATACACGCACATACTCGCCGAGCGGGTGCTGCACGCCGTGAGCCAGCAAGGGCGCCTCCATGCCCAACTTCGGTCGTCCACGGCGGCTGGCATCTGATTTGGGTCTTCTGACGCCAGCAGTTTGAGCAGCTCTCCCACGGACGCGCACCACTCGTGGAGCCCTGGCATAGGTGTCCATGGTGCCTCCTGGTCCGCCGTCGCCGCCACTCCGCTCCGCGGGCGCCGCCATCTCGCTCTGCCGGCATCGCTCGGCCTTGGCTAACCGCTGGACGTGGAACAAGATGGGGATTGTATTCGGTTTCTTGAGCCGATATAGCAGCTTACGGATCGAGCCGAGCGGAAGCGCCGGGAGCGACGGAACGAGCCGAAGAAAGGAGCGCTACACGGGCGCGAGCGGATGCCGTGGGGTGCATTGGTAGGACAGGTGGCGGCAGATCGGATCGGGTATGCAGGGGAGGAGTTTTGCAGCCGGTCTCCACCCAATTTTTTTTCGGAACGCGGCGAGAGCAGGCGGCAGGGTCGGCCGGGTCGACGCGGGCGGGCGCGGGGCGGCCAGGCGGACGGCCGGCGTGCGGGCGGAGCCGGCCAGGCGAGGCGGCCAGCCAGGTGCGGGAGGCGGAACACGGGGGAGCCGTGCGCGGGGAAGCTGGCGGGAGGAGACGGCACGCTCAGAGCCGGCCGGCGAGCAGCAGGCGGACGGGGTGCGAGGGCGGCCGGGTTCGCGGAGGAGGCGGAGGCCGGGCTGTGGACGCGAGTCGGTGGGGCTTGCCTGGCGGAGCTCGGGCGGAGCCGGACAGCCGGAAGTCGGCCCGGCGCGGGAGTCGGAGTCCAGGTGCGGGTGGAGCAGGCCGAGCACAGGAGCTGGCGTCCGGCTGGCGACGGCAAACCGGCACGGAGGCGAAGCCGGTCCGGGCCGGGTGCAAAGACGGCAGGGCGCGGGGATTCGTTGCGGAGCGGCGCAGAGGCCGGCCCGCGGATCCGTGCACACGGAGGGGCGCAGATGCAAGCTGGGGAGGCTGCAGGCGTGAGCAGATGCCGGGCGGCCCGTGGCTGCGGCCGGCGCAGACGGGGGCGCGGACGGAGGTAGAGCCGGCGCACGCGGGGCGCAGTAAGGACGTCGTGGGGTCGGACGGTGGCGCTAGGCTGGAGGTCGAGGCAATGCACACCCGCGCGCGAGAAAGGAGCAGCGCGCAGTGGTGCTTGGGCACAGGCGATGCAGGGGCGCTGCTGCTCGAGGGCCGAGGGAGCCCGCGCAGGGAACGGCCCACCGCCGTGGCCGCAGTGAGTTACAGAGCAGCGAGCAACGGGACGGCTCGGGCAGGTCGAGCTGCGAGCAGCCGGGCGGCCCGGGCGCGCAGATGGGGGAGCCTGCGACAGCCACGGCTCGGGAGCTGGAAGAGGCTGCAGCCGTGGCGAGGGCAGTTGGCGGAGCAGAAGCAGCGCGAGGATGCGGCAGGAGCAGCTACAGCCGGAGAGCAACGCCATGGATTTTGGAAGCGTATGGACATTGTCTGACTAATGCGTGGCTAGAATCTGACCATTATCTGGCTTGGGTATGGCTAGGGTTTAACCATTGTTGACTTGCATCTAGCTAGCTAGCATAGATGATTTATGGAGTAGAGAACACCCGTTCCGGCCAAAGCAAAGCGCAGCGCGGACGGGAGCAGACACGAGCGGCGCGCGGACGGACGCGGCCGACGAAGTGACGCCCCGCGCGCGGCGCGCGCGGACGGGCAGCCGGCGTCGCAACGGTGGTGATGATGAAGGCGGCGAGGCCGACGACGAGGACGCGCCGTCCCGCGCGGCCGCTCCGGGGGCGGGTCGAAGATGGTCCCCCGAGCGCTACCGAAAAGAGGCGCGGCGCCGCGGCGGTGGAGACGAAGATGGTCCCGCCCGGACAGCGAAACCAGCAGCAGCGCGGTAGCATAGTACCACCCCACGGTGGGCGCCAAATGTCGTGGTATTCTCATGGGGGGGGTGCAAGACGACATATGCCACAAGGGCTTAGTGTGAGGGTAAGACTGCTGCTGATAGGCCCGGGAGCGGGTATGCGAGTAGCACGCGGTGGTTTACCCAGCTTCGGAGCTCTCCGGAGAGATAATACTCCTACTGCTGCATGTTTGAGTGTATCTGATATATCTAGTACAGAGTGCTTCTGGAGCTGTATCTGAAAGCAGTGCCACATGCATCTGGTTTCATATATGTATGTATGTGGCATGCTCTAGTGGCCGGCCATGCTTATGGCCGTGAGCATATGGTGCTCATGCGTGAGTGCATGTGAGGATGGATGGATGGATGTGTGCCCTTTATATAGTGTGGGCTAGCTTAGAGAGTAAGCTAGGTAGTGGCATGAGCAAGGCATGGTGGGTGTCATCCTTGTCCCCTGGGTCACTTCATAAATAGTGCCAGGGGACAAGTGACACTATACATGATGGCTGAGATGACATGTGAATAGTGCTCAGGTACACCTGTCTCGTCGGTGTCTCGTCGGTGTCGGGCTGTAGTCGGCAGGCGGCTGGTCGGAGCAGTCGGCAGCCGGCTGGTCGGAGCAGTTGGCAGTCGGCTGGTCGGAGCAATCGGCAGCCGGCAGCCGGACGGGCAGAGCAGTCGGACGGGGAGCCGGCTGGAGCGGCCGGGCAGTCGGACTGAGGGGCTTTGCTAGCCCTGATGTCTTGAAATATCGGCTTGCCGTCTTCGGGGTACCCGTCGCCAATTACTCCGACAGAGAATGATGTGATGGACAAGACCCAATCCTAAGAATAGCACAAGATCGTGTAGTTCGTTTGCTAGAGCTTTTCTAATGTCAAGTATCTTTCGTTAGACCATGAGATTGTGCAACTACCGGATACCGTAGGAATACTTTGGGTGTACCAAATGTCACAACGTAACTGGGTGACTATAAAGGTGCACTACAGGTATCTCCGAAAGTGTCTGTTGGGTTGGCACGAATCGAGACTGGGATTTGTAACTCCATATGATGGAGAGGTATCTCTGGCCCCACTCGATAATGCATCATCATAATGAGCTCAATGTGACTAATGAGTTTGCCACGGGATCATGCGTTACGTAACTAGTAAAGAGACTTGTCGGTAACGAGATTGAACAAGGTATGGGGATACCGATGATCGAATCTCGGGCAAGTAACATACCAATAGACAAAGGGAATTGTATACGAGATTGATTGAATCCCCGACATCATGGTTCATCCGATGAGATCATCGTGGAACATGTGGGAGCCAATATGGGTATCCATATCCTGCTATTGGTTATTGGCCGGAGAGGTGTCTCGGTCATGTCTGCATGGTTTCCGAACCCGTAGGGTCTACACACTTAAGGTTCGGTGACGCTAGAGTTGTTATGGGAAATAGAATGTGGTTACCGAAGGTTGTTCAGAGTCCCGAATAAGATCCCAGACGTGACGAGGAACTTCGGAATGGTCCGGAAGTGAAGATCGCTATATTGGACGAAGGGTATTGCAGTCCAGAATTGTTCCGGGGGTACCGGGTGATGACCAAACGTGTCCGAAAGGGGTTTCGGAGGCCCGGGCAAGCGTTGGGGGCCTTATGGGCCAAGGGGAGGGGGCACATCACCCCACAAAGGGGCTGAGATCCCCTCCCACCCCATCTCACGTAACCTGGAGAGGTGGGGGCGCCTCCCTTAGGGCAGCCACCCCTCCCGGCTTGGGGAGCAAGTTTCCTAGGGGTGGGAGCGCCCAAACCCATCTAGGGTTTCCCTTTGTGGCCGCCGCCCCTCCTTAGGGAAACCCTAGGGCATCTCCTCCTCCCCCTTCCCATTATATATAGTGAGGGAGAGAGAGGGCATCCGTACCCTTCCCTTGGTGCAGCCCCTCCCTCCTCCAACACCTCCTCCTCCGTAGTGCTTGGCGAAGCTCTGCAGGAGAACCACAAGCTCCACCACCACGCCGTCGTGCTGCCGGAGCTCTCCCTCAACTTATCCTCTCCCCTTGCTGGATCAAGAAGGAGGAGACGTCCCCGGGCTGTACGTGTGTTGAATGCGGAGGCACCGTCCGTTTGGCGCTAGATCGGATCTTCTGCGATTTGGATTGCCGCGAGTATGACTCCATCAACCGCGTTCTTGTAACGCTTCCGCTTAGCGGTCTTCAAGGGTATGAAGATTCACTCCCTCTCTCTCTCTCTCGTTGCTAGTATCTCCTAGATTGATCTTGGTGAGACGTAGGAAAATTTTGAATTATTACTACGTTCCCCAACATCTATATGATGTTGGCCATATGTATTGTACGCATATAATGTGAAGAAATGAGTGGTGGTACTATACCTACTAAAAGATGAAATGTAAGAAATATAACGAGAAGAAACATAACATAGTTCTGCTGGGGGCTCAGCACAACACACCCCTCAAATAAAACTAAGCACACCTGAAACTAAACTAAGCAACTAAACC
Organism: Triticum dicoccoides; assembly: GCF_002162155.2. NCBI lineage: Eukaryota > Viridiplantae > Streptophyta > Magnoliopsida > Poales > Poaceae > Triticum > Triticum dicoccoides. Next base: position 581,097,946 of record NC_041383.1, on the reverse strand, counting down.
GGTAGACACTACATTAGAACCACCATGAGCAACAACACTGCCACCTTACTCGGAGTCCTCATCCACGTCCTCAACTTCGTCCTTGTCCCTCTTCCTCTTGGCCGATACTTCTTTGCTTGAACCGCACACTTGGCTCTTGCTCTTCATCCTACCCTTGTAGATATTGAAACAAAGGTAGCCATCCATTGCAGCATACTGGATGTGGTCTATATCTAGTACATTCCACTACCATGCATGACGATGAAACGTGTGCGAAGGTTTCTTCAGTTTATCGTACGAAGGATAAACCATGGCTCCTGCCAGGGTCAGCATTGAAGGCTGATCACAGGAGGGCAACAACCCATTCTTATGGAGGTCGAAGGGGTTGCCTACAATGAGGCCTATCTGACCCAGGACTTTTCTGTCGTTCATAAAGTCTACAGTAACGAATTTGACTAGGCCATCCATGAGGAAGTTCTTAAAATCCTGGCACTCAACATCGGCATGGTATATGTGGTAGACCAAGCATAAGTCATGCACGCAAACCTGGATCACGGCGGGCATCATCTTCTGTTCCTCCTTTAGATTCTTCTCTTTGTCCAGGGTTGTGGTGTACTCAACATCTAGCCCAACAACCCACTCATCATTTGAGTTTTCGAACATGCGTTTGAAGCGAGCAAGGCATCCTTTCACCGTCGCGGAAGAACGGGTGTAGATGATGTTGAACTCGTCGCTGGTGATGGTTCTAACCTTGTACTCACCGCCAATCATGGAGATTTGGGACGCCATGGATTTGGGAGGAGGGTTAGGATTAGTGGAACTGCCATAATATGAAAGGATGGGACGACTAGGAGCGAACTGCCGTAATGTTAAAGGACGCCCGAGGACGAGTAGGAGCGAACTGTGAGCGGTTTTTTCATTGTAAAAATGCTGAGTGGGGCATGCGAACGGTAGGGTAGTGGCTTGCCTGGTGGATAAATGGATTCAAGCACAGTACTATGGGGGCCCAATTAGATGTCATGTATACTCGACGCCCAATTAAATGGCTTTCGATGTCATGTCAAGCGTGGGGAAAATTACAGGTGATACGAAGCTTTCCATTCTCCCATGATACAGGCTTCCAAGAGCCCTTGGATCTGAGATCAAATGGTTGCATGGCGTGATTCTAGACCTATGGGTGAATATCCTATCCTGGAGGGTTATTCTGCAAATTTTCAGCAACTTAGCATGCGACCGTTTGATCTTAGATCCAAGGGCTGCCAGCAGCCCGTATCATGGTCGCACCTACCATGACCGTCGCCATGCTCGCACGGTTGTTCCCTTGGAGATTTAACACGGTGCGTTAGGCTATCTGATGTTGGCATGTCATACATAGCCATCAGTTAGTCACTCATACTACAACAAGGTTAGCTATAAGTTTGCCTAAGTATTTTTTTTACTTCTCTCTATCTCCTTCGTCGTAGTATTTATTGCATTTGCCAAGGAGTGACCTCTTCTAATGAAATGGTGCTTAGATGAGTTGCTAAGGGCATTAAATGGCCTAGCAATCAAGTCCCCAATGCATAGGTGCTTACTTTTTTCTTGCTAAGTTTGCTTCATTTAATTAGCTATAGACTCAAAATTGCCTTTTCATCTAGGTACACGCGCTTAGCACCGTTTCTTCATTGGGTCACCAAACTAGTCTCTCTCTTCTTAATTAACTTGCCACATCAGACTTTATGCCTATGTGGCAGGCTTAGCACCTGTAGGAGCAAGTAAGTACAGTAGTGGGCTATAAGCCCGCTTTACATGGCATTTTTGCATATGTGGAGGAAAGAGGTAAGGTAAAAGTGGAGGAGTGGGCTCTCATGCAAGTGCTAGCCTCTACATAGTGGAGCATTGGGAGAGGCACCTGTATGGAGGTGGTCAAGAATGGGGAGACTCACGCCGGTCGTAGCGCCACAGTTAAAATGATAATGGCAAGTCAAATCACGGGGCGCCACCTGTCCAGCAGTAACTCGCTGTCAAATTACACAACCCTACATTTGCAGCACCGTACTCCCTCATCTTCTCGCGTCTCTGTCGAAAGAAACTGCCCCGCCTACCGCGCAGGAAAAGCCCTGCCCTCAACTTTTAAATAGTACAGTATACTAATTTTGTGTCCACGGATTGCACCATGGAGCAAAGCCTCAAGAAAACAGTGGTACACATGTACGGAGTATACAACACGCCCGTCGCATTCGCGTCGCACCCCAGACGGTCGGTCAGTCTGGCACGCCGCTCTCTGAATGGAACACGCGTCATATTGCGTTTGCACACACATGTGGGACCGCAATTGAGAACAGACCATAGGCACACTCCCCGACCCCGCAAGTCGGGTGAGTTAATAGAAGAGAGAGAGAGACGAGCAATAGTACTAGAGAAGTTTTGTACATACATTGGTGCCTGGATGATCCCTGCAAGACACGAAAGATCAGTTCGTCCATGCATGTGACCAGACTCCAGCAGACACGCCTGGATTGGCTATCGTCTACATATCATGCAGGCTGTGTTGTACAGGGCTGTAGTTCTGGTGAGAAATCTAAAAAAAGGTTTCTTGTCATCTCAAAAAATTAGGTGTCATGTGCTTCGGATCACTGCGAGGGTTAAACAACGACAACTGAGTTGGGCTACTCATTGGCGGCACATTCACGAAGACTACTCGGCTGCCGTCTAGGTCAAGCCGGCTATGTTAATTATGACATCTATCGACGGACCCCTTTTCTACGAGTTTATCTTTAATTTGAGCTTTGATCCTCGTCTAGTTTGTCCATCAGGATTCATGTTGTCTCCTTTGGGCAGTGAGGTTATGATTTCTTGTCATGTGGCATTTTTTCATGTTATATGTTATAATCCGGTGCTTCTGATCAAAATGACGGCAACTGCGCCTTCGGGGCACATGCATGAAGACTTCTCGGTAGTCATTGACGAGGTCAAGCAGGCTCCGGTAGACAAAAGAAAACTAGTACTCCACTATATAGGCAGGAGCCTCCACGCTTGCTTGCTAGTGTTGCTCTTCTGACACTATTTCGTCCTCTCCAGATCTAAACACGACAGCGGTGGCCACACTATCTCTCTCTGCTCACCGCTGGTCACCGATCCAGCCGGACCCTCTCCGTCGGGGAAGGTGAGAAGGTGCAACATTCATGCGGTAGTCCTCGGCGATGGCTCTTACCCACTGCCAGCGCGTCCCGATCAGTGTGCCTTGCCGTTCTCTCCCAAGCACCACTAGCGAGGGTGGGCCTCCGACCCCTTATTCCTCGCTGCCGTAGTGTGGGCAGATCCGGCCTCCCGCCGCCTGCCTAGAAACATCCCGATGACCCTCAGGTATAATTTCCTTCGAAACCGTCCTTCCTCTACTTCCCGAGCTCTTGACGTCGCTGCATTTATATCTTTTACTATTTCTCTGGCCCCTCGTAGATAGGATCGATCGGCTATTCGAAAACCACCTAAATTTTTACTGTTAAGAGGTAAAACTAGTTCATGCTCTCGAATCTAGTACTACTTGGTTCAAACAAGGAAGAAAGGGGGTGGGGGTTTGTTACCTGAATCTAGGACTTGGTCGAAAGAGGACATAATGGGGGCGAAAAGTAGCAGAGACTGGCTATCCAACTGGTCTCTAGGTCTAATAGGGAAATAAAGGGAAACGGTACAAACTCAATACAAACCCGATCTATTGGTTGAAAAAGGAAAGAAAGTGGGGACTGGGGAACAAGTCAATAGAGTAAGTTCAGCACTAGATTTGCTAGCCTCACATAGTATAAGGTGGCTATACCGAACAAAAATGGGACCAACCCAGATATCCTGTTCTGATGTTTGTTGCTCCGAGCCACTCTTATGTAATGCCACTGGTAAAATGTAGCAGTTGCACTGTTAAAAGTAAGGACACGTTAAACCAATGTTGTTTTCAATGTAATGCCTCCAGTAATATGAATCAATGACACTTTTTTTCATGTCCTGCTAAATTTCCCATTAAGATAAGTTGCTTATTTTTCTTAGAAATGCAACAATCCTAGTCCGCCTACTTTCCCGTGCCCAAATACCGACTCTGTAGCAACTGCTAATGTAATGTTGCTGGTAAAATGAAGCAATGGCACCATTAAAGTAATGTCATATTTACGGTTGTCATAGTTAATCCTAATGCCCACACTAATATCTAGCAATGCTGCTGCTTTAGAAATTTCTACTGTCCTTGTAGGATTTCAATTCAGATAAGGAACATGCTTCTTTTCATTTGATGCATGTTTCATCACTTGTTAGTCACCCTCTTTTCCACCTTTTTTGTGCAAACAAAGATATACATTTCACGCTTGATCTTAGTTGAACTGCACAAATGATATCCAAATTATAATTGCAGATTCTAGGAGCTTCACAACCAACCTTGATGTTGCTCAATTTTATTGCAACTAATGAAGAAGAAGCTCTATGGGTTTTGTTTTCTGATGGAAATGGAACCGGGGCTGGAGCCCTTTTCTTAAAAAAAAGAAGCTGCTAGCTCATGGGACATTGCTTCATTTTAGGTGAACTGCACCAAAAGGTCCCATGAATTGAATCATCCATGTTGGTGACTGGTGTCATCCCTTCTATGATGGCGTTGACTACAGATATGGTTCCCATCATGAGGTATGTTCCTTTTTGGTCTGACCATTTGCCAAAGATCCTGCATGTTGATCCTGCTCTTGTGCTACTGTTTTGGCAGTGCCATGATAAAGCAGTGATGTTATTACTTTGCACCTTAATCTAGTGGCACTATTAATTTCAGGCAATGTTTTGGCACCGCTAGTGCCACTATTTTTTTATATATCGAAAGAGGGGGTTCCCTCCGATTTCATTGAAGAAAACCAACCATAGAGAACCATTATCCGACAACATCTTAGTGTAAACAGGCAGTTATGCAACCACTACTAGAACAGACTGAGTACTAGCAGGAGACAAGTTCGCCACATAAGCTAGGCAGGCGGGGACACAACACCAACTCAAGCAAGATTGGATTACAACCCAAATGCTACCACAGAAACATCAGGGGGGGGGGGGAGATAGGGATTGAAAGAGCCAGCTTCAGCATCCCAGTCTAAGCACCGCAGGCCTCCATCCTTGCGACGCACGGTACACCTCATTTGCCACCTGCTCGAACCTAGTGTCACTGATAAAATGAAGTAATAATACAGCTAAAATAGAGCGAGTGTCCTCTCTATCATTTCATTTCCAATGTAGATAAAGAAAGTGCTTCTCTTTCTTAATGTATGTTTCATCAACTAGTCCCATTGTTAATGTTTAAGCGTTTCTGCAAACTAGGGTGCTTAATTTTAGTTGATCTGCACAAAAATAGAGATTTGAATGTCTCAAGGCCCTTCCTTGTACTGCCGCTGTACACTGATGTTCATCACTGACAGAAGGTGTATCGGGGAGACTTGGGATGATTTCTAGTATGAGGCGTACCATATGAGGCGTCGCAGGGCCCATCTTGCCCTCGCAGCATGGCATACTATCATACTATCGCAATATTTTCTTCTATTTATTAGTGTATGTTTCATCAACTAGTGCCACTATAATGTAATAACCCTTTTTCATTATCTGTGCAAACAGGGTTATTCAACTGCATATTGGTGGAACTGCACAAATGTACGGATGGAACCGGCATATATGTAGAGTGCGAGGTGTGCCAAGTAAAAATTACTGACACCAACCATGCTCCATGCACGCATTGGCATCCACCACCACCAGTGGGATGTGTGGCGCTCTCTATGGACGGATCTTTCTTGACAACAAATTCTCTAACCAAATACTAGTAGCTTATATTGGCAGTTTTCTAGGGAGTACTCTTTTCCGAAAGAAGCACCGATCTATTTTTCTTTATCTGTACACAGTGTCACAACTTTGACCCAAAGGTCCAGAGCTACTTTAGGGTGATTGGCGTAGTACTCAAAGAGAGATTGTAAGCATGATTTTCATTAGCTTCCACACTGATTGTAAGCATGAGCAGATGGAAGATTAGGTTAGTGCGAAGCTTACCTTAAACCCTACCACCGCCGATGAAACGAGGCGAGCATCGAGGGAACCGTGGAGAACGCCGGGGAAGCGACGTTGCGCCATCCGGCCTCCTCTTGCGGTGGGAGAACGAATACTCCTGTGGCTCCGACTGGCTCTGCACCCTCATGAACGACACACCATACTCGATCGATTCGTTATCCTCTGGGTGCTCGACATTCGACTTGTACGCCCACCACCTCCTCCTGACTTTCGCCTCGGGCGAATCTGTTTGCTCCATCGCCCGGAGGAGATACTCAATGAACTCGAAGGACTGCGGCATGACTGCCGCCAAGGAGTACATCGCCGCCCTCATCGCCTCCGTCTCGCTCTTTCGCATACATTGCCACATGGCCCTCACCGTCCTCGAAATCTCCCACTCATTATCAAACCAAGTAAGGATCTCCTTCAACCTGGCTAACTTTGCTTGGTTGCCGCCGGCGATCTGCCTGATTCGCTGCTGCATCCTGTCCATAGATGTCCTTCTGAGTGGTCTGGTGCTAGCTTTGGAAGATGGGAGGAGAGACGATGGTCTTGCAATAGAGAAGAGGGAGAGGCAAGACGATGGTTTTGGAATGGAGATGATGGAGAGGAGAGGAGGTGGTTTTGCAATGGAGAAGAGGGAGAGGTGAGACGGTGGTTTTGGAATGGAGATGATGCAGAGGAGAGGAGCTGGTTTTGCAATGGAGAAGAGGGAGAGGAGCATGCGGCAGCGATTTAGGATTGGATGAGAGGGCCGGCGTGTTGTGACTGGATCAAAATCAAAATCAATTTACCCTTCAATTAAGAAAGAGACCCCACATTAACTAGTGTCCCTTTTATTTTGGGTCATAATTGACCATGATTTTTGCAAATAAAATATATGTTATACGTTGCAAAAATAATATAATTTGAAAGTACATTCAGATATGAACCAAACGATACAATTTTTTGTGACATGCGTTCACATTTTGCTTGTCAAATACAGTACATGGTCAAACTTTGACCCAAAATACGCAAAACAAATAAAATACTTCCAAGACCAGCGCCGTTCTTCCGCTCTTCTCCTCTTAAACCACCGTCGCTCCTCTCCTCTTCCAATCTAAATCTAGCGCCGCTCCTCACCTCTTCCATTTCAAAACCACCGCCCCTCCTCTCCTGTTCCAATCCAAAACTAGTGTCGCTCCTCTCCCATTCTAATCAAAAACCAGCGCTGCTCCTCTCCTCTTCCATTCAAAAACCATCACCGGTGAGTGAAGGTGTTGTAAGTAGATCGATGGAGGAGTACAACCGATACGTGAGGATCACAGACGGCGACCCTGCGAAGCTAGCTAGGATGTTGGAGATACAGTCTTGGTTTGAAAACAAGGACCAACTAGCGGCGATGGCGACATCCAATGCCAAATATCTGCAACAGAGTGAAAAGGCGTTGATACTCCCGGAGGGAGTCACGCGGGAGTACATAGAGCTGCTCCTCTGGGCCATGAAGCAAACAAATTCACCAAATCCGATCGTGAGGGAGCGGTGGTGGGAGTATCGATCCTAGATGGAGCATCCACTAGAGATTGAAGGATCAAGCATCTACAGGGTGTCGTTTGTGAGGGTGTTGTGCCAAAGCGAGCTGGTGGAGTCTTCATCGATCGAACCCAACTGCAAGAGGAGATAAGTAGTTGGCCCGATGACGCTTCCCCGCCATCCTCTCCCTTGCCGTTCACATCGTCTCACGGGGTGGCTGTCTGCCGCTGAGGAATAGGAGGGGCTTAGGTTTTCAGTATTTGCAGGTTGTGAATTGTGTTTTGTGTTGTGTATTTTGAGAGTACTTTCAGATACGAATGTCTTTTGAATTTCAGATTTGTAGGATTGAGCGTATGAAGTATTTTATGAATTCTAAAGATCTATTTTTAGCACTTAAAAAATGTAGTTTGATAGGAGTATAAAAGTGTAGACAATGTGATTCTCAGAGAAGAAATTGCAAGTTTCAGTTTCAGATAAGAAATTGCAAGTTCAGTTTCAGATAAGAGACTGCAACTTTCAGAGGTAGAGCATTTATATTAACGCGGCCTTTTCAAACAGTGTTAAGATCATGTTGGAAGTTTTATTCATAGTCGAAAATGGAACTACCAGCCAGTTAACATCATGCTGATCAACGTTCATGCATAGTACATCTTCATATGATGCACAGTAAAAAAGATGTGCTATTTTCAAAATGCCCACACAATGTCGAGTGTGCAAAAAATAGAGAAAATGAGGGATGAAGTTTTGGCAAGTGTTGGACGTGGTGTGCGTAGATGAAAATGGGGACCCACATATCAATAAAGGCAGAGGCAAAAAAATTGGAGATATTTTCCCTGCATCAGGTGGAATCGAACCCGGGCGGAACAGCTGTTGGGTAGTGTCACTTGGCCACTAGGCTAGTTCAGTACTTTTGTTACTAATAAGGCACTTCCTCAGGTGGTCGGATCTCCTCCCGCGCCTTTGTGCGCTCGCCGTGGCGTCGCTGTCTGCCGTTGTGCACATGCTGAACAAATGAGAGGAATCTTGAGAGGACTGTACGTGGAGAGGCGGACAGTCGGGACCAACCAGGTCCATGGCCGTACGCAAGCAAGTGTCGCATCGAAAAAATACTACCTCCTAATGCTATACTGAATTTAGGGCCCATGGGTTTGTCAACATAGTTACATTTTTTAGGTGCTTCAACATAGTTACTATAGGAGATAAATTCACAACGAAGCCGGGGAGCTGGCAGGTATCATTTATTATCACTGGGGCAGCAAGTATCAGCTGGGTTTTGGGCTGCCCCATCTAGGCTTTCTTTTTTAACAAGCGTAGCCGACGACATGCTGGTTTGTATTTTCTTGAGGGCCGTCATGTATCGACCGACCTATGGACCTCCCATCCAAGGTTTTATTTTTCCTGAAACATCAACAGCCTAATTTATGTATTTTTTTGAAGAAAACGCAGAGGTCTATTCTATTTTTCTATATAAGAATAGGAACGCTTGGTCCAACTTATGTTTCCCTTCTAACTATATTATATATATTTAAATTATTTTATATGTTATTATATATTATTGTTATTGTCATCATATATTTAACAAATACTTACATATGTAAGAAAACAATATCCCACATCTTATTAACTTATAAAAATAATTTCTCAACAATAAATCCTGGATTTTTTGGCAACGAAAATCCTGGTGATTGTGTACAAAAGCTTGGTAAGATTTAAGGACCAATGTAATAATAAATCACTTATTATTTATATATATTTATAATAAAATGCCCAACCCTTGTTTATTTTTTGATAACATTGTTGCACCCAACCCAACATTATAATTAGAATCAGCCAAGCAAAATTGTGCAATTCGAGAAAGTGCAAATGGCCTGTAATTTTTTAGGAAAAAAAATAAATGGGCCGCATGGACGCTACATTATTTGTTCACCCAGCCCAACTAATGGACTGTAATTCTAAATAAAAGATCAAATTGACTGTAAATTCTACCCCACAAAAAAAGACTCTACTCCCGCGTCTTCCCATCTCCGGCTCGTTGCTGTCCCGGGCCTCGCCGTCATCCACCACCTTGGATGCGCTCGGCGCGGAGTGGTCAACATGGTCAACGAACGACACCATCGGAAGTAGACTGTGCGTGGAGAGGCTGACAGCTGGGTCCACGGCTGCACACAAGGAAATGCCTCCTTATTACGCGCAAAATAATGATTCCTCCACCTGACAGCTGGGACCCACCGGAAGGGCCTCTATATTTCACGAAAATATGCCCCCCCCGCTGACAGGTCGGACCCACCAGCTATATCTTCGCACGCAAGGAAGTGCCTCCTTATTACGCACAAAAAATGAATACCCCCTGCTAGCTGGGACCCACCATAGTGGGAGGCTAACTTGTGGGCCAACTAAGTTGACGGGGATAGAGGGCTTTGTCAACTTAGTTAATACAAACGATTCTAGCTCCAGTGATTGTTCAATGTCCATCCAATGGCCGTAGTGCTTCTTTAACCTCTGGTCTTCTTGCTCCAGCCGTCCAAACCAACACCGGTCTTGCCGCATGCTCCTGCCTCCCGTGGCCGGCTGTGATGCCGCGGAGGCCTCACCGCCCCTACTACTCCCACCACTGGCCAGGCCATCCCTCTACTCGCCCACACCCTCTGTTATTCTGCGGCGACGACAGCCTCACACCACAGCCAAACCAGTGAACCCTCATACTCCTCTTCGTGTGGGCATCCACTACCGCTTCTTCCCCGGCCCCGCGTCGTCCCCTTCCTAGGCCTCGCCATCGTCCACCGCCCGGGTGCTCTCGGCACGGCGTGGTCAACGTGGTCAAGGAACGACTTACTTCGGAAGAGTATTGTACGTGGAGAAGAGCTGACAGCTGGTTCCACGGCAGCGCAAGGAATTGGCTCCTTATTATGCACAAAATAATTATTTCTCCACCTAACAGCAGGGACCCACCGGACGGGCCACTGTATTTCGTGAAAAACACATTTCCCCCTGACTGCTATGACCCACCAGCTACATCTTCGCATGCAAGGAAGTGCGTCCATATTACGAAAAAAACGATTTGCCCCCCTGACTGCTGGGACCCACCAGTTACATCTTCACACACAAGTGCCTGACAGTTAGGACGCACCTGATCGAAGCGTACGTAGCGTTGTCATTCTGGTCGTGAACATGTACGTACATACTGGTCGATGTAGACACGCACGTGTCGTAGTAGAGGCACGCACGTAGCATGTACACGTATGTACAGCGGCCATGGCGCAAGAAATTAAATACGACCACGTACATACATATGGGCGTGGTCTTGAACGCCTACTCGCGCATACGTACGGCCAGGGCTCGTGTACATGGCTGGGTCGGAACAGAGAAACTGCATCGTCGTCGTGTCCATGGGGAGGCAACGGAATGCGTCGTGTTCATCGGGAGGCAACAAAATGCGTGGGAGGCAACCGGCTTGTATGGAACAACCGATGGAAACGAGGTCTGGCGTACCACAAAATGGAGGAAACGGCCTTGTGTTCGACCGGCCACGTTCGAAACGGGATCCTGTTCATCGGGAGGGGTCTGGCGTACCGCAAAACGGATGAAACGGACTTCTGTTGGACCTCCTACGGTCGAAACGGGGTCCTGTTGATCGGGAGGGGTGTGGCGTACCGCAAAACGGAGGAAACAGACTTGTGTTGGAGCACCACGGCTGAAATGAGGGTCCTGTTCATTGGGAGGGGTGTGGCGTACTGCAAAACGGGACTTCATGGGATACTGTTCATCTCCACCATCGACCTCCTCCAGCCTCCACGGGCTACTATTCATCTACCGTCGACCTCCTCCAGTCTCCACCAAGGATTGTTCATCCACGGGCTCCTGTTCATCCAGCCTCCACCGCACGCTCCTCCATCGGCTACTGTTCAACTAGCCCTCTCCACGGGGTCCTGTTCAACCACCCCTCCACGGGCTATTGTTCATCCATCCCTCCACTGGCTACTATTCAACCAGCCCTCCATGGGGTGCTATTCATCCATCCCTCCACAGGGTCCTATTCATCCACCCCCAACCGGCTCGATCGGGGTCCTGTTCATCCAGCGGCAACAACCTCTACTACCACGTGGTCCTGTTCATCCAACCCCCCCACCGGGAACTGTTCATCCAGCCCCCAACAACGCTCATTGTTCATCCTGAGGCAACATAGATCGGCTTCAGTTAGCAACAGTAGCGAAGGAATCGCTCGATCAGGTTCAGTTAACAGCCATCGATCAATCGCTCGGGCTCAGTAATGTGTAGCCTACAGTGCAATCGCTCGGGTTCAGTTAGAGCCCAACGCCTCTCACCCACGTGCGTGCGTGTACGAGAGAAATGCGCAAACCTCCGTGCATCGCTCGGCCCCGACCACCCACCGTAACCGGGAACACCCTGATATTTTCCCTGCCCTCGCTTCTATCACGGTTTTTCCGTCATGGACGGCCCAAAGAACGTCATGCAGCTACGTCTCCGGCCCGCCCAGGACGAAAATTCCATTTTCTGTCATGATTTTTGTCATAGAAGTAGGATCCCACCACATCTATGATGATACCATGTTTTGACACAATTATCTTCATAGAAGTGTCATAAGTATGATAGAAAAAAATTTGTTCGGCCCAAAATGTCATGGATGTGTCTTTTTTTTGTAGTGTTCACTCACCTTTTCTAGCATCATTATATATCATAATAGTAGCTCAACTCATAAAACTTCTCATGATCAAGTAACAAGGTATTCACATGTTAAAGTATACACAGATCATAAACTTTCTTGAAAACTAACAAACTATGTTCTCACTCATCAAACAATTGCCATTCATCTTATTTTTAGGAAGGGTCTATGTAAGAGCTTTGATTTAGCAAACTCCACATACTCAACTATCATTTAATCTGTCACAATTGCTAACACTCACGTGATATTTATGGGTTCAAAGTTTCAATCAGACACAGAGAAAGATAGGGGCTTATGGTTTCACCTCCCAACCTTTTACCTCAAGGGTAATGTTAACAATAATACTTTATGAAAACCTATATCCGAGTGGATATATATATCCGGATCTCTCCAACACATAGTGCTTGCCAAAGGAAAAAGTGTAAAAAGGAAAGGTGATGATCACCATGACTCTTGTAAAAGGGTAGACGATAAAAGTAAAAGATAGGCCCTTCGCAGAGGGAAGCAGAGGTTGTCATGCACTTTTACGGTTGGATGCACAAAATTCTAATGCAAACGAACATCACTTTATATTGCCGCTTGTGATAAAGACCTTTATTATGCAGTCCGTCGCTTTTATTTCTTCCATATCACAAGTTCGTATAAAGCTTATTTTCTTCACACTAATAGATCATACATATTTAGAGAGCAATTTTTATTGCTTGCACCGATGACAACTTACTTGAAGGATCTTACTCAATCCATATGTAGGTATGGTGGACTCTCATGGCAAAACTTGGTTTAAGGGATGTTTGGAAGCACAAGTAGTATCTCTACTTGGTGCAAAGAATTTGGCTAGCGTGAGAAGGAAAAACAAACTTGACATGTTGGAGGATTCATGACAATATAACGTCCATTCGAATATAAGAAAACATAACCCATTATGTTGTCTTCCTTGTCCAACATCAACTCTTTAGCATGTCATATTTTAATGAGTGCTCACAATCTCAAAAGATGTCCAAGATAGCATATTTATGTCAGATATCGGGTTCCGGCAAAACCCTTAAGGTTCGAACACTGGGGTGTGCACGAAGATTCCCCCCTACCGAATCTCGCTCGATCTCAACCTCGCCGCGATCCCTAAGCTTAACTAAATGAAATCATAGCACAAGAGACACGAGGGTTTATACTGGTTCAGGACATCGTTGTAGTGTAATACCCTACTCCAGTGTGGTGGTGGTGGATTGCCTCTTGGGCTGATGATGAACAGTACAAGGGGAAGAACAGCCTCCTGAGGCGAGGTAGTGAGTGGTTCTGGTCAAGGGTCGATTGGCCGATCCCCCGCCTATGGTGGTGGCTAGTCCTATTTATAGAGGCCCTGGTACTCTTCCTAAATATTGAGCGGGAAGGGATCCAACAATGGCCATTTTGAAGGGGGACAACCAGTACAAGCTATCCTGACTAAAGGTGGTCTTCGCCTGCCAAAGGCTCTGATGATGACACTGTCTTGGGCTCCACAGTGACCTCCGTCTTGCCGTCCTGCCAGTCTTGGTCTTGTTGCACCGATATGGAAACCTTTGCCTGATGCCTTTTTACTCTGCGCCTGCACTTGCCCCCTTAGAACCAAAGGGGAAATGAGTACTCTGCGCGCGCTGGCGTCCGCCTGGACTTGGTCGTCATGGCTTGCGTCACGGGAACATCGCGAGGTATCCCTTGCCTTGATCTCTCCGCCTCCCTCGTGAGCCTGCCTGATGAGGCCGCTCCTGAGGAGGCCTTGCATCATCCGCCCCGTGAGGCTTGGCCACTCGCGAGGGTCTTGAGTGTTAGGTTGATGAAGACGGGCCGCACTGGGACGCTGGTGGAGCCACACCACGGGCCGCAGGCAGGCAAGTATGGGGACCCCCGTTCCAAGAACGCCGACAGTAGCCCCCGGGCCCAAGGCGCGCTCGGACTTGGCTTAGCGGTGAAGCCAAGGGGCAAGTGCGGAGCGCCGCGGGCCCCCAATCTTGCGACATTTGTTGACGCGTGGCGACTGGTTAGATGTGGGCGTCTCCGCTTCCCCATGCTACCTCTGCAACTGCCCGACTAACAAAAAGGCTGGCGCGGGCAAGGCTTGCCTTCATTGCTTTGCTTCCTCTTGCTCCAGATCCCCTTCCTTGCCCTTTGCCTTCGAAATCTCCAGATCCTCTTCAATATTTTCCCTTCCGCGAGCGATGGCGCCCCGCAGGGCCAAGATTGACGCGCTGCGGCCTGGTACATGCCGGCTCTAGATGCGCCCACTTTGTTGGAGAAGAGTCTCGCCGCCACATGCCTGTTGGCGGCGGATGAGAACAATGAACGGGGGGAGACCGTACTTCAGGCTGGCTCCACCGTGCCGGAGGCTCGGGGGAGCTCTTTCTACCCCTTCTTTGTGAACTCCGTCGTTGCTGGCCTGATACCTCCCTTCTCCGACTTCTTCTTCGCCGTCCTCCGCCATTACAAGTTGCAAGCCCTTCATCTCCATCCCAACTCCGTCCTTCTCTTGTCGATTTTCACCTATTACTGCGAGGTGCACGTTGGGGTGATGCCATCCGTGGCTCTGCTGCGCCACTTATTCCTCCTCCGGACCAACGGCGAGCACGCCTCGACATGTGCCAACTTCGTCACATGGCAAGGCCAACGCAATCTCGAAGGCCGGGAAGAGAGCCGACAACTTCCGGAGCAAGTGGGTCATGATGGACGCCAAGTGCGTCCACCCCCGGTTGGTGCTGCCGACGGTGATGCCCCAGCCTGATGAAGGGTGGGCTCATGCGAAGCTCAGCGATGATCGGGCAAAGCTGGTGCTAGAGAAGATGACCGCTGGTCTGAAGCCGGGGAACGCGAAGGCGGTGAAGCTAACAGGGGCCGCGCTCCTGAGGGAGTTCTTGGCGCGGCGAGTGGCTCCGCTGCAGGCACACTCGTACCCCCTGTGGATGCTTGACGGTGCAGACAACAAGCTTCGCTTGAGCACGACAGCTCTGGCTGATGAGGATCTGGCCGTAGCTCTCCGCCTCCTGGTCGGGGACGACCAGGAGTATCCTGCACGTGCCCCTGTCACCTTGTTCCTCTGCCTGGACATGGCGCAAGTGGTGGCTGCCATGCCCACCTTTGATGGGTGTGGCCTGGTGCCATCGGTGACACCCGCGGTCTAGGGGGAGGCGGCGCTGGGGAACGTGTCCTCGGGTGACTCCCGTAGGGGAGGAGGAGAGGAAGAGGACGAGGAGCGCGATTCTGAGGAGACCCTCGAGGGGACGGGGGAGACCTCCCCCCATGCGTGGATGACATCCTCCGCACCTTGCTAGAGGACGACGAGGCTGATGCCGCCTAAGAGGATGATGGCCCGCTCGTGATTCCAAGGAAGAGCAGGTCAGCGTTGATCTCCCAAGTGGCTGCCTCTGCTCAGGCGCCACCTGGAGCCGCTTCCAAGCCTTCCGCTGCATCTTCCCCTGCTCCCAGAGCTCCCGCGACTGCACCCTGAGCCTCGAGGCTCTCGGGCTTCAAGTGTAACGCCCCGGATCCAATGCGCTAGGTGTCTGCCAGTTATTCACCGTCGTTGCCATGTCATTTGCTTGCATGTTGCATTTTTCCATGTCATCATCTGCATTTCATCTGCATGTTTTTCAAAACTTGCATCCATTCGGGTTCTCCCGGTTCTCTCCATTGTCCGTTCGAAGTCCAGACCTCTCGCGCGCGCCCGTCGCCCCTCTCAGACCTTGTTTTCGTGTGCGGGTGTTAAACTTTCTCTGAATGGCCCGAGGTTTGCCAAGCGGCCTTGGTATAGCGCCGGTAGACCGCATGTCAAGTTTCATGCCATTTGGAGGTCGTTTGATACTCCAACGGTTAACCGGGGAACCGTAAAGGCCTCTTTTGTCTTGCAGCCCAACACCCCTCCAAAGTGGCCCAAAACCCAGCAAACTCCCCTCCATGCTCTTGGTCGTTCGATCACGATCGCGTGGCCGAAAACCGCTCCTCATTTGGACTCTCCTAGCTCCCTCTACCTATAAATTTGCCCGCCCCCCCGAAATTCGCGTGGCCGAAAACCGCTCCTCATTTGGATGCATTCTCCCCCTGAAACCCTAGCCTTTTCCCTCTCCGCCGCCGGACGCGTCCGCCCCTGGCCGGACATGTCCGCGCAGCCGCCCACAGCCAACCGGAGGCCGCCACGTGGCCACCCGGCCACCGCGCGCGCCGCC
>NC_041383.1:581076633-581081245 GCF_002162155.2 Triticum dicoccoides | reverse complement strand
GCCCCTGCGCGCGCCCGCCTCCGCCCCTCGTTGCCTGTGCGCGCCTCCCGAGGCCACCACGGCTCCCCCGCGTAGATCCCGGCCGCGCTGCTCGCCGCCCTCCGGTGAGCCCTCTCCAGCGCCGCGCCGCCGTCCGGCGCCCCTCCGCCGCGCCTCCCGAGCCCCTCCACCGCCATCCCCGCGCCAGATCCGGCAAGATCCAGCCAGAGGAGGTCGCCCCGGGCCCTTCATCTCCATCTCCGGCGAAGCTCCGGCCAGATCCGCCACCGCCTCGATATCCGTGCAAGCTAGAGGTTGACCCCGATTTCACTAAGTCCCCGAAGTATTTTGACATTATCATGCCATGTTCATTGCATCATATCTCTGCATCCGTAGCTCCGTTTTGTGCGTGTAATATGTTAAATTGTTCGTCTCAATGCGTTCTTCATTTCATTCCATTGAATCATGTTCATTTGAGCTCATCTTGATGCCTGGATCTTCGTTGCAAGAGTGCTATGTGATGTTAATCTGCTGAAACTGTTATAACATGCTCATTTGTTATTTTTGCCATGATTGATGTGTGCATCCTATGAGGTTGATGTCTACATGTGTTTTGATCTATGCCATGTATTCTTTACAGTAGCGTATGCCATGTATTTTTGTGATCAATGTGGTGCTCAGAACAAGCATGCAAAGTAGGCTTCGTGATGTGGCCGATTTCAGTCCCAGTTCTGCTGTTATTTTTATGCCATGTAAACTGGATGCTACAGAGATATCCATGCATATTTTTAGATACTTCAGTAAGGATGTTTTGAACATATGGTTATGCTCTAACCATCCATGCACCTGGTTGAAATTATGGATTAGTCTAGCATGTCATGTTCGTGCTCTACTTTTGCTACAAAATGTTTCCTGGCAGATTGTTTACATGTTATTCAATTTTGCCAAGGTTGTTGTAGTTGATCCTTGCATGCTATGAACTTGTTCTTGCCTTGGTTTGTTTTATAAACATGTCTTCTTGCTGATTCTATGCTTATCTTGTCATGCAATGACTTGTGGTGAGCGAATCAAGCTTGTTAAGTAGTGTACTCGCTGTTGCTGTTTTGCGTCTGAATCTGTTATTTCGTGATGCTATGTAAACCTGCTGCTACAAATCATTCTGTGATTAATCTAGAGATGTTCACTAAAGGTGTTTTGTTCTACATGTCATGATCTATCCAGCCATGCCCCTGGTTGCATTTATAGACTGCTGTAGATTATTGTAATCTTGCTCCAAAGTTGCTAAATAATGTTGCTGTCAGCCTATTAACATTCAGTTCAGTTGTTGCCATGCTTGTTGTTAGTGATCCATGCACCCTATGAACTTGCTCTTTCCATTCTTAACTTCAAAAACATGTCTTCTTACTGTTGGTTGCCTTGCCATGCCATGTATTGCTCTGTGGTGAGTGGTTCAAGCTCACCAACATGCCTACTTATTGTTGTTCCTGCCATGTATGAATCTGTATTATATCTTGCTATGTTTACGTGGGTGCCATCATATCTTCTGATCCTTTTTGGGTCATGGTCAGTAAGGGACTTTTGTTCTATGCAATTAGTAGTTTCATGCCATGCCTTTGTTTGCCATGATAAATTCCTGTAACATGTTGTTTGAAAGCTCTAAAAATTGCAACTTGATGTTATTTTCTGCAAAGTCTGAACTGTTATTATTTGCAATCTTGCCATGTGTGTTTGAGCATGTTCTAGTGATTTCTAGAGATAGCTCAGTGTTCATGTTTTGTTGTGCTTTACATGTACATCATGTCCATGCCTTTTGTTTTCTTTTTGAGGTCCCATAGCATATTGTTTTGATGCTTGCAAGATGCCTAGTTGCTGTTTTGGACAGATTGTTATTATAACTTGTATATAGTGTATGTGTTGCACCATTGCTCCGTTTTGAGTGTGCTCTATATGAAACTTGCTTGATTTTGCATGTAGTTTAATATTATCATGTTGCATCCTTGTATTGGAGTGTGCTTCATGTTTGTATGCCTTTTGCATCAATGCCATGTTTAACTTGTTTTGCTCATATCTTCTAGGCCGTAGCTCCGAATTAAATGAACTTTATATGTAACTTGACTAGAATCTCGTGTAGATCAGCTTGGTGCATATTAACGTGCTGTTTAACAACTTGAACATAAGGTTAATTCATATCTGGACCAATTTCGAAATTTGCATATGAGGACTTATGGGGTTAGTTCTATGTTGTTCCCGGCCTCATTTAAACTTGCTTTGATGTGTTGTTCTTGTTTGCATCATATCTTGGGATGAGTAGCTTCTTGTAGTCTTGTCATGCATCATGCTTGTTTGTGCATCATGCCTTGTTCATGTGTGGTGTGTTTACCATGTTGTGTGCTTCTTCTCGATAGTTCCCGTTTCGTTGCGATCGTGAGGATTCGTTCGTCTACGCTTGGTTCGTCGTCGTGGCTTCATCTTCTTCATGGACTCGTTCTTATTTCTTGTGGGATTTCAGGCAAGATGACCGCTACCCTGGATCTCACTACTATCATTGCTATGCTAGTTGCTTCGTTCTATCGCTGCGCTACCTATCACTTGTTTATCAAGCCTCCCCAATTTGCCATGTCAGCCTCTAACCTTTTTACCCTTCCTAGCAAACCTTTGCTTGGCTATGTTACCGCTTTGCTCAGCCCTCTTACAGCGTTGTTAGTTGCAGGTGAAGTTGAAGATTGCTCCATGGTGGACAGGATTATGGTGGGATATCACAATATCTCTTATAATATTAATGCATCTATATACTTGGTAAAGGGTGGAAGACTCGGCCTTATGCCTGGTGTTTTGTTCCACTCTTGCCGCCCTAGTTTCCGTCATACCGGTGTTATGTTCCCGGATTTTGCGTTCCTTACGCGGTTGGGTGATTTATGGGACCCCCTTGACAATTCGCTTTGAATAAAACTCCTCCAGCAAGGCCCAACATTGGTTTTACCATTTGCCTCACCACCACCTACTTTTCCCTTGGGAGTCGCTCTCTTGAGGGTCATCTTTATTTTAGCCCCCCCGGGCCAGTGCTTGTCTAAGTGTTGGTCCGAACTGAGCAGCCTGCGGGGCCACCTCGGGGCAACTCGAGGGCTGGTTTTACTCGTACCTTGACTTATCCGGTGTTGCCCTGAGAACAAGATATGTGTAGCTCCTATCGGGATTGTCAGCACATCGGGCGGCTTTGCTGGTCTTGTTTTACCATTGTCGAAATGTCTTGCAAACCGGGATTCTGAGTCTGATCGGGTCTTCCTGGGAGAAGGTATATCCTTCGTTGATCGCGAGAGCTTATCATGGGCTAAGTTGGGACACCCCTGCAGGGTATTAAACTTTCGAAAGCTGTGCCTACGGTTATAGATAGATGGGAATTTGTTAATGTCCGGTTGTAGATAACTTGACACCAGATCCGAATTAAAACGCATCAACCGCGTGTGTAGCCGTGATGGCCTCTTCTCGGCGGAGTCCGGGAAGTGAACACGGTTTTTGGGTTATGTTTGACGTAAGTTCAGGATCACTTCTTGATCATTACTAGTTGACGACCGTTCCGTGTGCTCTCTTCTTGCTCTTATTTGCATATGTTAGCCACCATATATGCTTAGTCGCTGCTGCAACCTCACCAGTTTACCCCTTCCTTTCCTATTAAGCTTTGCTAGTCTTGATACCCATGGTAATGGGATTGCTGAGTCCTCGTGGCTCACAGATTACTACAACAACAGTTGCAGGTACAGGTTTTGTGATGGTCATGACGCGAGAGTGATGTTTGCTTGTTTTGGAGTTCTTCTTCTGCTTCTTCTTCGATTAGGGGATAGGTTCCAGGTCGGTAGCCTGGGCTAGCAGGGTGGATGTCATTTGAGTTTCTGTTTATGTTTCATCCATAGTCGGATGGTGCTATTGTGTATGATGTATTGTTGTATTCGTGTGGCATTGTATGCCTTTTGTATGTCTCCCCATCTATTATGTAATGTTGATGTAATGATATCCACCTTGCAAAAGCATTTCAATATGCGGGTCTATCCTTGGTGGGACCTTCGAGTTCCTTTTGGATAGGGTCGCATATTGGGCGTGACAAGTTGGTATCAGAGCCTCGACCGACCCTAGGAGCCCCCTTGATTGATCGTGTAGTTTGGCCGTTGTTGAGTCTAGAAGAAAACTGTTTTCAGAGTCTAGTTATATCGGAGAGTAGGAATTCTTTTTACTCCTCAGCCCTGTCATCGCTCTGGTGAGGAATCTTGACGTAGCTGTTTTGAATTACTCCTCTTCCCCTTCAATTTTTTCTTTAGGATCACGCGGTTAGTTTTTCGTTCGTTGGTTCTCAGCTCTTTTATCCGGTGCATTTCTCGTCAAGTCGACTCGAGCCTCTTCATCTTTGCGTTCAATCCTCAGTTGTTTTCTTTTCCCACCCGCCCTCCCTTTTCTTCTCGGAGCCGGAGTCCATAATCGAGTATCGTTCCTAATCATGCGAAGTCTTTGATTTATTTCCTCAGTGATTTCAATAGGTGTTTTCTCTTCAAGATATTCGTCGGTTCCCCCTTCTAAGTTGCCTTTGTTTTCCCGCCCTCCCACCCTTTTTCTTCCCGGAGTCTGACTCTCTCTTGACCATCTA
>NC_041383.1:581034606-581076191 GCF_002162155.2 Triticum dicoccoides | reverse complement strand
CTTCCCTCAATTATTTCAACCAGTGAATTTTTGTCTCGTTCGTCATTCTTCATCTCTTTTTCGGTGGACTAAATTCAAGTTTTCGGTGTTGATCGCATTATTTTCCTTGGACCAAGTGTTCTCCTTGCTCGTTTGCCTCTCGTCATTCAATCATTCCGGAGTTCGAAAGACATCTTAGGAGATTCGTTTGTGTTCCAATTAATTCGTGGTTGTCACCTCATTCAAATATTTCAATTGTTCCGGTGAATCAGCTATTTGTTCAACAAACCTTTCCAACGGTGTTATCTCTTCAGTGGGCCCTAACCCACAGGTCTTTTCCTAGTATCTTACCTGACTCTTCTAATTCCCCCGGAGTTATTCTCAATTCTTTTGAAAGTGTGACGTAAGAATGGATTTCATGAGTCACATGCCTTTCAAGACCGATTTCAAATCATTTCTTTGTTGGCTCAACCTTTTGGGTTTTCATTCTACTGGAGTATGTCAGGAGTTGTTTCTCCATTTCTTTTCATCGGAGGCCATCATCCCAGAAGAATTCTTCGTCCTCACATTTCAGTTACCGTTATCCAATTACCCCGGTGCTTTGTTCAAGTATTCCTTATCAACTTGCTGTCTCTTTGTTCTTTTGCATCTAAATCCCCTCGAGTATATTTGTTCTTCTAATTCTTCCCGGTGATTAAGTCTCTTTCATCAGTCATTTTCGGATTCTTATGGTGGTTCATTCAAATTTTTTCCTTTGTTATCGTATCAATCCATTCGTTCTTTCAATCCTACCGGTGGCTCAGGAAGACCTTCTCAAGTTTGCGACATGTCACTTCTCAATCCTTTTCAACAAGAATAAGTAGTATGAAAAATCCATTGCTTGTCATCAATTTAATTTGATGAAGGATAAGCATACAATAAATCTTATTCTTATTTCATCCAAGTGAGTAATCCCTTCCTTCGGAGTTTGTTCGTGAGGAATAAATTCTAGTTCGAAGTGTTTCCCATCTTTTCTTTCCGGAGTTCAATTTCCTCAGTCTTTTCATCGGAACCTCCATCTAAATCATCGCAAGCTTTAATCTTATCCTTTTCATCTTTCATTCTATCTCATCATCTTTTTGTCAACGGAGTTCTTCATGGTGGTTCTTCATGATTTAATTCATTCTTCAAGAGTTCATCAAGATTTTGTTGGAGGAGTTCAAGTATCTTTTTTCTCGCATCTCGAAGTGCAATTAATTCTCCGTATTCTTTTGAAGTGGAGTTTTGCATTTCTTCGTTCTTCTAAGCTATCCAATCATTTCAATTTGTGGCCGGTTATCACCTTATGATCTTGAGATGTTATCCATAAGTCCACATCAAGCTTATTCTTTCGTTGTTGATTTTCTCAATAGCTTCGTTCAACCCTTCCTGCTAAGTTCTTTTCATTATATTCTTTCAATTCTTCTGGAAGTATTGCGTTGCTTATGGCGTCAAGTGTCATTCCATCTTGTGAAGTTCGTGTTCCATTCTTTCCTTGTTCAACCGGAGTGCTGCCTAAATCCTTTCAGTCTTATTCGTTTCTTATCTCATTCTAACTGGAGTGGTTTCAGAGTCTATCTGATTCCGTGAGTTTTCGATTCTCGTCATTCTCATCGTTCCTCTCTTCTTCTCGAGTGCTTTCGATTCCTTGCTTTTTCTTTGAGTTCTTGTTTCACCTCTTCCTTTTTTCTCTTCTGTCTCGGTCCTAAGATCTCGGGACGAGATCTCTTGTTAGTGGATGAGTGTTGTAACGCCCCGGATCCGATGCGCCAGGTGTCTGCCAGTTATTCACCGTCATTGCCATGTCATTTGCTTGCGTGTTTCGTTTTGCCATGTCATCATCTGCATTTCATCTGCATGTTTTTCAAAACTTGCATCCGTTCGGGTTCTCCCGGTTCTCTCCGTTGTCCGTTCGGAGTCCAGACCTCTCGCACGCGCCCGTCACCCCTCTCAGACCTTGTTTTCGTGTGCGGGTGTTAAACTTTCTCTGAATGGCCCGAGGTTTGCCAAGCGGCCTTGGTATAGCGCCGGTAGACCGCCTGTCAAGTTTCGTGCCATTTGGAGGTCGTTTGATACTCCAACGGTTAACCGGGGAACCGTAAAGGCCTCTTTTGTCTTGCAGACCAACACCCCTCCAAAGTGGCCCAAAACCCAGCAAACTCCCCTCCATGCTCTCGGTCGTTCGATCACGATCGCGTGGCCAAAAACCGCTCCTCATTTGGACTCTCCTAGCTCACTCTACCTATAAATTTGCCCCTCCCCCCGAAATTCGCGGATGCATTCTCCCCCCGAAACCCTAGCCTTTTCCCTCTCCGCCACCGGACGCGTCCGCCCCTGGCCGGACGTGTCCGCGCCACCGCCCGCAGCCAACCGGAGGCCGCCACGTGGCCACTCGGCCACCGCGCCGCCGCCGGCCCGCCGAGCCCGTCCCCGGCCCCCGCGGCCCGCGCCCGCCTCGTGCCCCTGCGCGCGCCCGCCTCCGCCCCTCGTCCCCCGTGCGCGCTTCCTGAGGCCGCCGCGGCTCTCCTGCGCAGATCCCGGCCACGCCGCCCGCCGCCCTCCGGTGAGCCCTCTCCAGCGCCGCCCCGCCGTCCGGCGCCCCTCCGC
The DNA here is from genome assembly GCF_002162155.2 of Triticum dicoccoides. Lineage (NCBI taxonomy): Eukaryota > Viridiplantae > Streptophyta > Magnoliopsida > Poales > Poaceae > Triticum > Triticum dicoccoides. Next base: position 581,073,587 of record NC_041383.1, on the reverse strand, counting down.
CGCGCCTCCCGAGCCCCTCCACCGCCGTCCCCGCGCCACCCCGCGCCGGATCCGGCGAGATCCGGCCGGAGGAGGTCGCCCCGGGCCCTTCATCTCCATCTCCGGCGAAACTCCGGCCAGATCCGCCACCGCCTCGATATCCGTGCAAGCTAGAGGTTGACCCCGATTTCACCAAGTCCCGTAAGTATTTTGACATTATCATGCCATGTTCATCGCATCATATCTCTTCATCTGTAACTCCATTTTGTGCGTATAATATGTCATATTGTTCGTCTCAATGAGTACGTCATTTCTTTCCATTGCATCATGTTCGTTTGAGCTCATCTTGACGCCTGAATCTTCGTTGCAAGAGTGCTATGTGATGTTAATCTGCTGAAACTGTTATGACATGCTCATTTGTCATTTTTGCCATGATTGATGTGTGTACCCTATGAGGTTGGTGTCTACATGTGTTTTGATCTATGCCATGTCTTCTTTACAGTGGTGTATGCCATGTATTTGTGTGATCAATGTGGTGACTAGAACAAGCATGGAAACTAGCCTTCGTGATGTTGCTGATTTCAGTCCCTGTTCTGCTGTTATTTTTATGCCATGTAAACTTGATGCTACAGAGAGATCCATGCATATTTAGAGATATTTCAGTAAGGATGTTTTGAACATATGGTTATGCTATATCCATCCATGCACCTGCTTGCAATTATGGAGTAGTCGAGCATGTTATTTTTGTGCTCTAATTTTGCTACAAAATGTTTCCTGGCAGATTGTTTACATGTTATTCAATTTTGCCAAGGTTGTTGTAGTTGATCCTTGTATGCTATGAACTTGTTCTTGCCTTGGTTTGTTTCATAAACATGTCTTCTTTATGATGCTATGATTACCTTGTCATGCAATGACTTGTGGTGAGTGAATCAAGCTTGTTAAGTAGTGTACTCGCTGTTGCTGTTTTGCTAGTCAGAATCTGTTATTTCGTGATGCTATGTAAACCTGCTGCTACAAATAATTCTATGCATAATATGGAGATGTTCACTAAAGGTGTTTTGTTCTACATGTCATGCTATATCCATCCATGCCCCTGGTTGCATTTATAGCCTGCTGTAGCTTATTGTAATCTTGCTCCAAAGTTGCTAAATAATGTTGCTGTCAGCCTGTTAACATTAAGTTCAGTTGTTGCCATGCTTGTTGTTAGTGATCCATGCACCCTATGAACATGCTCTTGCCATTCATAGCTTCACAAACATGTCTTATTACTGTTGGTTGCCTTGCCATGCCATGTATTGCTCTGTGGCGAGTGGTTCAACCTCACCAACATGCCTACTTATTGTTGTTCCTGCCATGTATGAATCTGTATTATAACTTGCTATGTTTACGTGGGTGCCATCATATCTTCTGATCCTTTTTGGCTCATGGTCAGTAAGGGACTTTTGTTCTATGCAATTAGTAGTTTCATGCCATGCCTTTGTTTGCCATGATAAGTTCCTGTAACAGGTTGTTTGAAAGCTCTAAACATTGCAACTTGATGTTATTTTCTGCAAAGTCTGAACTGTTATTATTTGCAATCTTGCCATGTGTGTTTGATCATGTTCTAGTGATTTCTAGAGATAGCTCAGTGTTCATGTTTTGTTATGATTTACCTGTACATCATGTCCATGCCTTTTGTTTTCTTGTTGAGGTCCCGTTGCATATTCTTTTGATGCTTGCAAGATGCCTAGTTGCTGTTTTGGACAGATTGTTATATAACTTGTATATAGTGTATGTGTTGCACCGTTGCTCCGTTTTGAGTGTGCTCTATATGAAACTTGCTTGATTTTGCATGTAGTTTCATATTATCATGTTGCATCCTTGTATTGGAGTGTTTGCTTGATGTTTGTATGCATTTTGCATCAATGCCATGTTTAACTTGTTTTGCTCATATCTTCTAGGCCGTAGCTCCGAATTAAATGAACTTTATATGTAACTTGACTAGAATCTCGTGTAGATCAGCTTGGTGCATCTTAGCATGCTGTTTAACAACTTGAACATAAGGTTAATTCAGATCTGGACCAATTTCGAAATTTGCATATGAGGACTTACCGGGTTAGTTCTATGTTGTTCCCGGCCTCATTTAAACTTGCTTTGATGTGTTGTTCTTGTTTGCATCATATCTTGCGATGAGTAGCTTCTTGTAGTCTTGTCATGCATCATGCTTGTTTGTGCATCATGCCTTGTTCATGTGTGGTGTGTTTACCATGTTGTGTGCTTCTTCTCGATAGTTCCCGTTTCGTTGCGATCGTGAGGATTCATTCGTCTACGCTTGGTTCGTCGTCGTGGCTTCATCTTCTTCATGGACTCGTTCTTCTTTCTTGTGGGATTTCAGGCAAGATGACCGCTACCCTGGATCTCACTACTATCATTGCTATGCTAGTTGCTTCGTTCTATCGCTTTGCTGCGCTACCTATCACTTGTTTATCAAGCCTCCCCAATTTGCCATGTCAGCCTCTAACCTTTTTACCCTTCCTAGCAAACCATTGCTTGGCTATGTTACCGCTTTGCTCAGCCCTCTTACAGCGTTGTTAGTTGCAGGTGAAGTTGAAGATTGCTCCATGGTGGACAGGATTATGTTGGGATATCACAATATTTCTTATAATATTAATGCATCTATATACTTGGTAAAGGGTGGAAGACTCGGCCTTATGCCTGGTGTTTTGTTCCACTCTTGCCGCCCTAGTTTCCGTCATACCGGTGTTATGTTCCCGGATTTTGCGTTCCTTACGCGGTTGGGTGATTTATGGGACCCCCTTGACAGTTCGCTTTGAATAAAACTCCTCCAGCAAGGCCCAATATTGGTTTTTCCATTTGCCTCACCACCACCTACTTTTTCCTTGGGAGTCGCTCTCTCGAGGGTCATCTTTATTTTAGCCCCCCCGGGCCAGTGCTTGTCTAAGTGTTGGTCCGAACTAAGCAGCCTGCGGGGCCACCTCGGGGCAACTCGAGGGCTAGTTTTACTCGTAGCTTGACTTATCCGGTGTTGCCCTGAGAACGAGATATGTGCAGCTCCTATCGGGATTGTCGGCGCATCGGGCGGCTTTGCTGGTCTTGTTTTACCATTGTCGAAATGTCTTGTAAACCGGGATTCCGAGTCTGATCGGGTCTTCCTGGGAGAAGGTATATCCTTCGTTGATCGCGAGAGCTTATCATGGGCTAAGTTGGGACACCCCTGCAGGGTATTAAACTTTCGAAAGCCGTGCCTGCGGTTATAGGCAGATGGGAATTTGTTAATGTCCGGTTGTAGATAACTTGACACCAGATCCGAGTTAAAACGCATCAACCGCGTGTGTAGCCGTGATGGTCTCTTCTCGGCGGAGTCCGGGAAGTGAACACGGTTTTTGGGTTATGTTTGACGTAAGTAGGAGTTTAGGATCACTTCTTGATCATTACTAGTTGACGACCATTCCGTTTGCTCTCTTCTCACTCTTTTTTGCGTATGTAAGCCACCATATATGCTTAGTCGCTGCTGCAACCTCACCACTTTACCCCTTCCTTTCCTATTAAGCTTTGCTAGTCTTGATACCCATGGTAATGGGATTGCTGAGTCCGTGTGGCTCATAGATTACTACAACAATAGTTACAGGTACAGGTTTTGCGATGGTCATGACGCGAGAGCGATGTTTGCTTGTTTTGGAGTTCTTCTTCTGCTTCTTCTTCGATCAGGGGATAGGTTCCAGGTCGACAGCCTAGGCTAGCAGGGTGGATGTCATTTGAGTTTCTGTTTATGTTTCATCCGTAGTCGGATGGTGCTATTGTGTATGATGTATTGTTGTATTCGTGTGGCATTGTATGCCTTTTGTATGTATCCCCATCTATTATGTAATGTTGATGTAATGATATCCACCTTGCAAAAGCGGTTCCAATATGCGGGTCTATCCTTGGTGGGACCTTCGAGTTCCTTTTGGATAGGGTCGCATATTGGGCGTGACATCAAGCTTGGCAAGAGGACGATAAACTACGCCACGGTAGACTAGTAAGTGTCCGTGCTTCGCGTTGTTCTTGATTATGCGGCTGGTACTTGACGTTCTCCATCGATTGGTTAGGCCATCGTCTGTGGCGAAGAAGAGGAAAGAGGAAACGGTGACACTGTCAGGGGCCGAATCGTCTGCCGTGGCCGCTCCTTCGTCTGTGGGGAGCGGAGGTGACGACTCTCGTACCTTCCCCGCCCGGTCATCCTCGCGAGGCCTGGAGGAGCGCCCTGGTGGGGCGTCAGCCCCCACGGCCCCGCTGGCTCCGGAGGTGCCGATACTTGATGCTATTGCCGAGGTGCCCAAGGCTCAGGAGCCCCCAGTCTCCCAAGCCGTGGTTATGCTGCCGCCTCCTCTTTCTGCTGCGCCGCTGGTTCCAGGTCTTTCTGCCTCTTCTGATGTCTTGGATCGCGCCCTTTCCGAGATAGTCCAGCTTTGCGAAGACCTCCAGGGCACCGACTCCCATCTGGCAGCTGGGCGTCTGGAGCTAGTTTCCGGCTGGCTTCATTCTGATGCTTCTGTCTGAGCGACGCTGAGGCGGGCCACAGCAGCCTCTGAGAAGGAGAAATAGGCTGCCACCCAAGCTGCAACTGCTCGCGAGGCGGCGCAGAAGGATGCCACGGCTGCCCAGGACCGCTGCAAGGTGCTGGAGGCTGAGTTGCAGGATTTGCGCGACAAGCGCGCTGAAGAAGCTCATGGCCGCCAAGCGGAGGAGGACAAGATGAAGGCTCGGGAAGACACCATCAAGGACCGCGACGCCGAGCTGACGCGGCTGGCGGAAGCGCAGGTTGCCGAGCGTGGCCGACTGGAGACGATGGAACAGACGGTGAGGGCAGAGAAGGCCGAGCTGGACGCCAAGGCGAAGGTACTGGCAGAGGACCGCGTGGCCTTCGCACTCCTTGAGGAGAGGTCTCGTGCGGCGCTGAAGACACTCTATGATCATAGCCTGGAGAAGCCGCTGGCTACTAACGAGGATGGCCCCGCCCAACTGCTTCCTTACTTGGTCGAAGCGCTTGAAGAAGTCGTGAACGGCGTCAGACCCGTGGCAGAGGTAGAAGCTCGCGTCCTTTCTTCTGCAGCACTGACGTGCGTACTCAGCCACCTCTACCTTCATGACCCCAACGCCAATCTCGATGATCTATTGGATCCCGTGGAAAATGAGCGTTTCACCGCTGCTGCAGAAGCCGTGAAGGGCCAGGTGGAGGCCTTGCTGGGAAGGTTCCGCGCCTTTGCTTCTGCGCCCACGGCAGGCGATGGTGCTGATCCTGCAGCCCCAAGTGGTGGCACAGGTGGTGCTACCACGGGGGTGGAGTCCCTGGCGGGCGACGGCAATATCCAAGGGTGACAGCTTCTTTCCTGTTTAATTCCTGCAATGTGTTCCATGCCTCGTGGAGGCGTTTAAACCACGTCTGATATTGTGAAGACGATTATGGTTTGTAATATTTCCTCCAAAATTTGCGTCGAGATTTTGCGGTTTCCTTCCTATTTGCTTTACGTTTTACGTCGGCAGAGCCCGGCCCCGCGCATACCTCAACTGCCATTGGCTTCGACCGGATCACCAGGATGGAACCAAGGAGTGAGGGGCTATGTGACAAGTTAGGCTCCTAAGTCGCGATGCTCAGGAGTCCCCCTTGACATGCAAATAGAAAATAGGGAGGGAACGTAGGGGTAGGTCTAGTGTTCTACGCCGGCAGAGCCCGGCCCCGCACTTACCTCAACTACCGTTAGCCCCGAACGAATCACCAGGACGGGACCAAGGAGTGAGGGGTTACGTGACCAGATAGGCTCCTGAGTCGCCATGCTTAGGAGTCCCCCTTGACGTTCAAACGACCTTTATACCTTGGCTCCGCTCGGGGAGGGGCGTGCGATGACCAGGTCCGGAGGGCCTGGCTAGGTGGCGTACGCTCGGGCGTGATCCGGGCGCAGCCCCCGTGCCTAGCCCCCTCGCGCGACGCTCCGGGGGGGACGTGTTGCGATTGTCGGTGTTCTGGGAACGGGGGTCCCAGACTTGCCTGCCTACGGCCTGCGGCGTGGCTCAAGCAATGGCCCAGTGTGGCCCATCTTCATCAGCTCAAGCTCAAGACCCTCGCGAGGGGCCAACCCTCGCGGGGCGGATGACATGAAGCTTACTCAGGTGCGGCCTCATCAGGCTGGCTCGCGAGGAGGCGGAGAGATCAAGGCAGGGGTACCTCGCGAGGTGCCCGTGACGCAAGCCATGACGATTGAGGCTAGGCGGGCGCCAGGCGGGCGCCGGCCTGCGCAGTGTCCTTGTTTCCCCTTTGGTGCAAAGAGAGAAAGCAGCAGCCAAGGCATCAGGCAAAGGCTACCATTTCGGTGCAACGAGACCAAGACCAGCAGAGCGGCAGGGTGGAGGTCACCGTGGAGCCCAAGACGGCGTCATCATCAGAGTCTTTGGCAGGCGAGGACCAACTTTAGTCAGGATAAGTGTACTAGATGTTCCCCTTCAAAATGGCCAATTGTTGGCGCCCTTCCCGCTCAATATTTGGGAAGAGGACCAGAGCCTCTCACTCTATATATAGGGCTAGCCACCATAGTATAGAGGCATATGGAATCAAACCCTCCAAAGGGACACCACCACCACAAGAACATGCCTCCCGAGGCTGTTCTTCTCTTGTACTGTTCATCATCAGCCCCAGAGGCAATCCACCACACCACAAACTAGAGTAGGGTATTACACCACAACGGTGGCCCGAACTAGTATAAACCTTGTGTCCCTTGTGTTGTTCATCGTGTAGCCTAGATCCCTTGCGAGGCTTTGAGACGCGAGTTGGTGAGGGAGAGATCTTCGCGTGCACCCCAGAGTTTGAACCTCAAGGGTCTGTCGGAACCCGCAATCCGACATTTGGCGCGTCAGGTAGGGGTGCGCCGGAATCGTGTCTTCCTCCGTCTTGTGTTTCGTCGTCCGTTGCATCCTTGTCTGCGCTCGCCGAGCCCGCGCCGAGCGCCAGGCTGCTCTCGCGGCCCATGTCGCCCAAACGGCCCCCATCGGCGGGCCTCCCCGTTGTTCCCCGTCGCCTGCCGGCCACTCCGCCACCGGCCCGGCGGGGAACGAGCAGCAGGCGTCGTTGCTGCACCCCTCGATGCGGCGAGAAGGCCGCACCGCAACCCCATCGCTGACTCCAGGAGGCTCGTCGTCGCACGCTCGTCGCGCTCCCGTGGACGTGCACGCCGTGTTGCTCCTAGCACATGAGCTCCTGCACTACCGCCCCGTCAACGACCTCTACAACGAATGGCTTGCCCGCATCACCGAGCTCGTCAGCGCCGCAGGGGGCTCCCCTGCACCATCCCTCTCGCTGCATCGCCCTCCCTTCTGCGCAAGCAACGCAGCTCGGGAGGCGCCTCCGCCGCCTGCCACTCAAGAAGGCACCCTGGCCCCAAGGCACGCGGCCCCTAGACGGGACCCGCCGCATCCAGCACCCGCACAACAAGAAAAGAGCTGCCAAGAGATCCCTCGCCCTCAAGAAGGCACTCGCGTGCTCCATGCACCAGCACGTCATGACCGTGCTCCTACTCCAGCGCGCCAAGACCCCGCGTTGCTCCTGGCGGCAACACGTGGAGACCTCCAAGATCAAGCCCTTTGTCACCAAAGGCCCCATGTGGCCATTGCAGGCTGCCGCGCCTTCACCTTCGAGCTGCGCAGCGTGGCCTGGTCTGGCAAGTTCAAGCCAGATCTGCCTCCTCGCTATGACGACACTGTTGACCCCACGGAATTCCTCCAGCTCTATGAGTTGGGCATCGAGGCGGCCAACGGGGACGAAAAGGTCATGGCGAACTGGTTTCCCATGGCGCTCAAGGATGACGCCCGCACTTGGCTCCTCAACCTGCCTCCTAGCATGATCTCCTCTTGGGACGATATGTGCAGTCACTTCATCGCCAACTTCCAGGGCACTCGCGACCGGCCCCCGGCCATGAGTGACTTGCGCCGCATCAAGCAACAGCCAGGAGAGACCCTGCAAAAGTACATCCAGCACTTCAACAACGCCCGCCTCAAGATCCCCAGGGTGACTGAGGAAGCCATCATCTCAGCCTTCTCCGATGGCATTTGTGACATCAAGATGAAGGAGGAGCTAGCGATCCATGAGGATCTGTGCACATCTCTGGAGCTGTTCAACTTGGCAACCAAGTGCGCCAGGGCTTAGGAAGGACGCCTTCCCTCCTCGAGCTACCAGCTGCTGATCCAGAAGAGAAGAAGCCCAAGGCCAAGGGCGTGAAACGCAAAGGAGCAGCTGTGCTCGCAGCTGAGCCAGATACCAAGCGAGGCAAGGATCAGCCGGAGTCATCCCAGGGCAGCCGGTATTGCGTGTACCATGACCTCTACACCCACAACACCAACGAATGCCAGGAGCTTAGGGCTGTGCGAGATGAACGTATCGGCCGACGCCTCGAGCGCAGTGATCGGGGCTATGGCCGAGGAGGAGGAAGAGGTGGAGGACGATGGGAAGACCGTGGCCCTCGCCAAGGGTGGCGTGACCGACCTCGCGAGGACCGCTGGCAGGACCAGCCTCGTGAGGGGGTTGGAAAGAGCAGCCTCGCGAGGATCACCCGGAGGGCAACGCAGGCCTCCCCCCTCTGCCGCCACCACCATGGAGGAATGAAGACCAGCACCAGGACGAGGGGGCTGGGGGCTTCCAGGAGCCGCACGCAATCGCTTGCATCCTGGGCAGAGCTCAAGCCCCGGCCTCTCAGCGCATCTTCAAGCAGTTTGCTCGCGAGGTGAATGCAGTCCTCCCAAAGACCGAGGCCTCGCGCCCTCTCAGGTGGTCCATGTGTGCCATCATGTTCAGTTCAGCGGATCAACTCAAGTGTGCAGCAACGGCTGGTGTTCTCCCAATGCTCTGTTCCCCAGTCATCAGCAACGTGCAGGTCACCAGGACCCTCGTCGATGGTGGAGCAGGGCTCAACGTTCTGTCTGTCGAGACATTCAACAATCTCCAAGTGTCATATGATCAGCTTCAGCCAACCAAGCCTTTCTTAGGAGTCATTGATGGTTCTACCACCCCGATAGGGCAGGTCCGCCTCCCTGTCACCTTCGGACAACGCAAAAACTACCGCACTGAGCTCATCGACTTCGACATCACCCACATTCGCCTGCCATACAACGCCATCCTCGGGTATCCGGCCCTGGCCAAGTTCATGGCAGTGACTTACCATGGCTACAATGTCCTCAAGATGCCAGGAAGCGGTGGAGTCATCACAGTCCCCTGTGAGGAGAAGGATGCAGTGTGCTTTCTCGAGCGTGCCTTCCAGGCCGCGGCGATCGAAGACCCGGATCACAGGAGTGGGAGCCTTCACAAGGCAGTCCCTAAGAAGAAGAAGACATCACCCGGCCCGAACCATCAGGAGGCAGGCACCTCCAGGGGCGTCGCGCCAGGATCCACGCCCGTTCAAGGGGCGCCTCCCTCTGTCGCATAGGAAGGCGCGCCTGGCACCCTCCTCGGGCAAGGCTCGGGGGCTCTCTCTTGGAGGGCCACAGACTTTGCCAAGGTCACAAGGGAGGCGTTCGGGCACCACTTGGAGGCGTGCTTCAAAGCATGTTTGCCTTAGGAAGATATGAGGCAAGGAGGGCCAAACCCTCAGGAGTTCACCGCAAGAAACACTCAGGAGCTGCAGGAGTCAAGAGTCATGCACGGCAGCCGCCACTTACCCGCCGTAGCTCCCCATCCAGGCGAGGATGGTGGGCTGCGCGTCTGCATCGACGTACCAGGGCTCAACCGAGCCGCATCTCAGGAGCACATCTGGCCCTCGCACGTGGGACGTTGCGAGGGTCCACCCCACAGCTACATTCGCATGCCTCTTGGCCTGCCGAACGCAGTCGCCGCTCATTAGCGCCTACTAAGGAGCATTCTGGAGGCTCAGGAGGTCAGGCATTGCGCAGTCCTAGCAGAGATGGAGATGGTCCTTGAAGAGCCGCCTGCGCCCCCGGAGCCTCCCGAGGCTCTGGGCCCTGGGGGCTCGTGAGGATTGGCTTCCACACCACGCGTCGTCCGCTACCTCGACATTCCTTCATCTCCAACGGTATCAGGTGACATCTTTCAAGTTCCATTTTCAGCTGGGAGCACCCCCAGGGCTGCATTATTCCCAGGCTGCGTGGGTCCATCCCTACGGCGTGTATCTCTTTTGTTCATGTCTTTAGGTTACCTTGTTGGGGGCGCCCCTCGGGCTGCATTATCACCAAGCCGCTTGGGCCTGACCTAGTGGCGTGTATCCCTCTCATACATGTCTAAGCTAATTTACCCTTCCATGCTTAACCTACTTGGCTTGATCGCCCGCTCGATTGACACCGACCTTTGGAGCTGCTCTCCCTGGCACGACGCTTGTGCATGGGTCCATCCCTACAATTTCGACAAACCTGAGTGGCTGAGCTCTGGCCGCGGCAGCCCCGCAAGGTGCCACCTCACCAGGCCCTCAATGCCCTCATCACTCCCCCAGAGCAATCAGTGGCTGGCTGACAATTGTGATGGAAACTCTTGTTTTTCTCGTGATGAGTTTACATGGTCTCTCTAAGGGACATCATCTGGCGAGGCCTCCGCGGCCTCCCTTCCTCTCTCACCCACACGAACCGCTTGTGCGTTAAAGGGGGGGCACCTGAGCATCATGACTCATGGGCTCTTACTAGCTCTCCAGCCCTCACCTCCTGGCCTTGTCCACGGCATCGCGAACTGGCATACCAGTGACGGCTGAGCTTGCTCGAGGGCCGGGACCCGAGGATGTAGAGCACGAAGGGGAGTGCATGGGAGAAGGAGGAGGCCCGCGAGGACCTCACCGGGCAACCCCCAGCTGCTGAAGCGCGGGCCTGGCGCAGCGCCGAGAAATGGCTTCAAGCTCCTAAGATAAGCCACTCTCCAGAACTACTAGCTAACTCAACACCAACTTTGCACCTAATGCGGCCCTGTAATGGCGATGTTGCGCTCCTTTCTCACCGAGCGGCGACTGCTTGAGAGCTAAAGGGGACCCCCCGAGCATCACGCCTTGGGGGCTCTTACTCGACCTCGGGACGCTCACCTCCTGGCCTTGACCATGGCATCGTGACCTGGCATACCAGCGATGGCTGAAGCCTGTCGGCGCAGAGCACCAAGCCCTCATGAGGTTAGAATGGAGTGACCAAGCTGAGACAGGACGAGCATCTCACACTACTTCATGATGAGGATCATGTTGGGGAACGTTACAGAAAATAAAAAATTTCTATGCTTTCACCAAGATCAATCTATGAGTTCATCTAGCAACGAGAGAGAGGAGTGCATCTACATACCCTTGTAGATCGCGAGCGGAAGCGCTCAAGAGAACGGGGTTGAGGGAGTCGTACTCGTCGTGATCCAAATCACCGAAGATCCTAGTGCTGAACGGACAGCACCTCCGCATTCAACACACGTACGGTTGGGAAGACGTCTCCTACTTCTTGATCCAGCAAGTGGGAAGGAGAGGTTGATGAAGATCTAGCAGCACGACAGCGTGGTGGTGGATGCAGCAGCGATCTCGGCAGGGCTTCGCCAAGCTTTTGCGAGAGGGAGAGGTGTAGCAAGGGGGGAGGGAGGAGCCAAGAGCATGGGTGAGGCTGCCCTCCCTCCCCCCTCTTTATATAGGGCTCCGAAGGGGGGCGCCGGCCCTAGGAGATGGGATCTCCAAGGGGAGGCAGCGGCTAGGAGGGTGGCTTGCCCCCCAAGCCAGGTGGAGGCGCCCCCACCCCTAGGGTTTCCCAACCCTAGGCGCAGGGGGGGGCAAGGGGGGCACACCAGCCCACCATGGGCTGGTTCCCCTCCCACTTCAGCCCATGGGGCCCTCCGGGATAGGTGGCCCCACCCGGTGGACCCCCGGGACCCTTCCGGTGGTCCCGGTACAATACCGGTGACCCCCAAAACTTTCCCAATGGCCGAAACCTGACTTCCTATATATAATTATTTACCTCCGGACCATTCCGGAACTCCTCGTGACGTCCAGGATCTCATCCGGGACTCCGAACAACTTTCGGTTTACTGCATACTCATATCTCTACAACCCTAGCATCACCGAACCTTAAGTGTGTAGACCCTACGGGTTCGGGAGACATGCAGACATGACCGAGACGCCTCTCCGGTCAATAACCAACAGCGGGATCTGGATACCCATGTTGGCTCCCACATGCTCCTCAATGATCTCATTGGATGAACCATGATGTCGAGGATTCAAGTAACCCCGTATACAATTCCCTTTGTCAATCGGTACGTTACTTGCCCGAGATTCGATCGTCGGTATCCCAATACCTCGTTAATCTCGTTACCGGCAAGTCACTTTACTCGTACAGTAATGCATGATCCCGTGACCAGACACTTGGTCACATTGAGCTCATTATGATGATGCATTACCGAGTGGGCCCAGAGATACCTCTTCGTCATACGGAGTGACAAATCCCAGTCTCGATTCGTGCCAACCCAACAGACACTTTCGGAGATACCCGTAGTGCACCTTTATAGTCACCCAGTTATGTTGCGACGTTTGGCACACCCAAAGAACTCCTACGGTATCTGGGAGTTGCACAATCTCATGGTCTAAGGAAATGATACTTGACATTTGGAAAAGCTCTAGCAAAACGAACTACATGATCTTTGTGCTATGCTTAGGATTGGGTCTTGTCCATCACATCATTCTCCTAATGATGTGATCCCATTATCAATGGCATCCAATGTCGATAGTCAGGAAACCATGACTATCTGTTGATCAAGGAGCTAGTCAACTAGAGGCTCACTAGGGACATATTGTGGTCTATGTATTCACATATGTATTACGATTTCCGGATAACACAATTATAGCATGAATAACAGACAATTATCATGAACAAAGAAATATAATAATAAGCATTTTATTATTGCCTCTAGGGCATATTTCCAACAGTCTCCCACTTGCACTAGAGTCAATAGTCTAGTTAGATTGTGATTTATTGAACACCCATAGAGTTCTGGTGTTGATCATGTTTTGCTCTAGGGAGAGGTTTAGTCAACGGATCTGCTACATTCAGGTCCGTATGTAATTTACAAATATCTATATCTCCATCTTGAACATTTTCACGAATGGAGTTGAAGCGACGCTTGATGTGCCTGGTCTTCTTGTGAAACCTGGGCTCCTTGGCAAGTGAAATAGCTCCAGTGTTGTCAGAAAAGAGTGCGATCGGCCCCGACACATTGGGTATGACTCCTAGGTCGGTGATGAACTCCTTCACCCAGATTGCTTCATGCTCTGCCTCCGAGGCAGCCATGTATTCTGCTTCACATGTAGATCCCGCCACGACGCTTTGCTTGCAACTGCACCAGCTTACTGCCCCACCGTTCAAAATATACACGTATCCGGTTTGTGACTTAGAGTCATCCAGATCTGTGTCGAAGCTAGCGTCGACGTAACCCTTTACGACGAGCTCTTCGTCACCTCCAAAAATGAGAAACATATCCTTAGTCCTCTTCAGGTACTTCAGGATATTCTTGACCGCTGCCAGTGTTCCTTGCCGGGATTACTTTGGTACTTTCCTACCAAACTTACGGCAAGGCTTACATCAGGTTTGGTACACAGCATGGCATACATAATAGACCCTATGGCTGAGGCATAGGGGATGACGCTCATCTCTTCTATATCTTCTGCCATGGTTGGGCATTGAATCAAGCTCAATCTTACACCTTGCAATACAGGCAAGAACCCTTTCTTGGACTGATCCATATTGAACTTCTTCAATATCTTATCAAGGTATGTGCTTTGTGAAAGACCTATGAGGCGTCTCGATCTATCCCTATAGATCTTGATGCCTAATATGTAAGAAGCTTCTCCAAGGTCCTTCATTGAAAAACACTTATTCAAGTAGGCCTTAATGCAGTCCAAAAGTTCTATATCATTTCCCATCAAAAGTATGTCATCCACATATAATATGAGAAATGCTACAAAGCTCCCACTCATTTTCTTGTAAACGCAGGCTTCTCCATAAGTCTGCATAAACCCAAACGCTTTGATCATCTCATCAAAGTGAATGTTCCAACTCCGAGATGCTTGCACCAGCCCATAAATGGATCGCTGGAGCTTGCATACCTTGTTAGCATTCTTAGGATCGACAAAACCTTCCGGCTGCATCATATACAGTTCTTCATTAAGATAGCCGTTAAGGAATGCCATTTTGATGTCCATCTGCCATATCTCATAATCATAGTATGCGGCAATTGCTAACATGATTCAGACGGACTTTAGCTTCGCTATGGGAGAGAAAGTCTCATCGTAGTCAACCCCTTGAACTTGTCGTTAACCCTTAGCAACAAGTCAAGCTTTATAGATGGTAACATTACCATCCGCGTCCATCTTCTTCTTAAATATCCATTTCTTTTCTATCGCTAGCCGATCATCGGGCAAGTCTGTCAAAGTCCATACTTTGTTTTCATACATGGATTCTATCTTGGATTGCATGGCTTCAAGCTATTTGTTGGAATCTTGGCCCGCCATCGCTTCTTCATAGTTCGAAGGTTCACCGTTGTCTAACAACATGATTTCTAGGACAGGGTTGCCATACCACTCTGGTGTGGAACATGTCCTTGTGGACCTACAAAGTTCAGTAGCAACTTGATCTGAAGTACCTTGATCATCATCATTAATTTCCTCTCCAGTCGGTGTAGGCACCACAGGAACATCTTCCTGAGCTGCGCTACTTACAGGTTTAAGAGGTAGTACTTCATCAAGTTCCACTTTCCTCCCATTTACTTCTCTCGAGAGAAACTCTTTCTCCAGAAAGGACCCGTTCTTGGCAACAAAGATCTTGCCTTCGGATCTAAGGTAGAAGGTATACCCAATGGTTTCCTTAGGGTATCCTATGAAGAGGCATTTTTCCGACTTGGGTTCGAGCTTTTTAGGTTGAAGTTTCTTGACATAAGCATCGCATCCCCATACTTTTAGAAACGACAGCTTAGGTTTCTTCCCAAACCATAATTCATATGGTGTCATCTCAACGGATTTAGATGGTTCCCTATTTAAAGTGAATGTAGCTGTCTCTAGAGCGTATCCCCAAAAAGATAGCGGTAAATTGGTAAGAGACATCATAGATCGCACCATATCCAATAAAGTGCGATGCGGACACACCGTTACGCTGAGGTGTTCCAGGCGGCGTGAGTTGTGAAACGATTCCACATTTCCTTAAGTGTGTACAAAATTCGTGACTTAAATATTCTCCTCCACGATCTAATCGTAAGAACTTTATCTTTCGGTCACGTTGATTTTCTACCTCATTCTGAAATTCCTTGAACTTTTCAAAGGTCTCAGACTTTTGTTTCATCAAGTAGACATACCCATATCTACTCAAGTCATCAGTGAGAGTGAGAACATAACGATATCCTCCGCGAGCCTCAACGCTCATTGGACCACACACATCAGTATGTATGATTTCCAGTAAGTTGGTTGCTCGTTCCATTGTTCCGGAGAACGGAGTCTTGGTCATTTTTCCCATGAGGCATGGTTCGCATGTGTCAAATGATTCATAATCGAGAGACTCTAAAAGTCCATCAGCATGGAGCTTCTTCATGCGCTTGACACCAATGTGACCAAGGCGGCAGTGCCACAAGTATGTGGGACTATCGTTATCAACTTTACATCTTTTGCTATTCACACTATGAATATGTGTAACATCACGTTCGAGATTCATTAAGAATAAACCATTGACCATCGGGGCATGACCATAAAACATATCTCTCATATAAATAGAACAACCATTATTCTCGGATTTAAATGAGTAGCCATCTCGCATTAAACGAGATCCAGATACAATGTTCATGCTCAAAGCTGGCACTAAATAACAATTATTGAGGTTTAAAACTAATCCCGTTGGTAAATGTAGAGGTAGCGTGCCGATGGTGATCACATCGACCTTGGAACCATTCCCGACGCGCATCGTCACCTCGTCCTTCGCTAGTCTCCGCTTATTTCGCAGCTCGTGCTTTGAGTTGCAAATATGAGCAACCGCACTGGTATCAAATACCCAGGAGCTACTACGAGCACTGGTAAGGTATACATCAATTACATGTATATCACATATACCTTTAGTGTTGCCGGCCTTCTTGTCCGCTAAGTATTTGGGGCAGTTCCGCTTCCAGTGACCCTTCCCTTTGCAAAAAAGCACTCAGTCTCAGACTTGGGTCCATTCTTTGACTTCTTCCCAGCAGTTGGCTTACCGGGCGCGGCAACTTCCTTGCCGTCCTTCTGGAAGTTCTTCTTACCCTTGCCTTTCTTGAACTTAGTGGTTTTATTCACCATCAACACTTGATGTTCCTTTTTGATCTCTACCTCTGCTGATTTCAGCATTGAATATACTTCAGGAATGGTCTTTTCCATCCCCTGCATATTGAAGTTCATCACAAAGCTCTTGTATCTCGATGGAACGACTGAAGGATTCTGTCAATAACCGCATCATCCGGGAGATTAACTCCCAGCTGAGTCAAGCGGTTGTGCAACCTAGACATTTTGAGTATGTGCTCACTGACAGAACTATTTTCCTCCATCTTATAGTTGAAGAACTTGTCGGAGACTTCATATCTCTCGACCCGGGCATGAGCTTGGAAAACCATTTTCAGCTCTTCGAACATCTCATATGCTCCGTGTTGCTCAAAACGCCTTTGGAGCCCCGGTTCTAAGCTGTAAAGCATGCCGCACTGAACGAGGGAGTAATCATTAGCACGAGACTGCCAAGCGTTCATAACGTCTTGGTTCTCTGGGATGGGAGCTTCACCTAGCGGTGCTTCTAAGACATAATCTTTCTTTGCAGCTATGAGGATGATCCTCAGGTTCCGGACCCAGTCCGTATAGTTGCTGCCATCATCTTTCAGCTTGGTTTTCTCTAGGAACGCGTTGAAGTTGAGGTGGACATGAGCATTGGCCATTTGATCTACAAGACATATTTGCAAAGGTTTTTAGACTAAGTTCATGATAATTAAGTTCATCTAATCGAATTATTTAATGAACTCCCACTTAGATTAGACATCCCTCTAGTCATCTAAGTGATACATGATCCGAGTCGACTAGGCCATGTCCGATCATCACGTGAGACGGACTAGTCATCATCGGTGAACATCTCCATGTTGATCGTATCTTCCATACGACTCATGTTCGACCTTTCGGTCTCTTGTGTTCCGAGGCCATGTCTATACATGGTAGGCTCGTCAAGTTAACCTGAGTGTTTTGCATGTGTAAATCTGTCTTACACCCGTTGTATGTGAACATTAGAATCTATCACACCCGATCATCACGTGGTGCTTCAAAACAACGAACTTTCGCAACGGCGCACAGTTAGGGGAAACACTTTCTTGAAATTATTATGAGGGATCATCTTATTTACTACCGTCGTTCTAAGTAAACAAGATGCATAAACATAATAAACATCACATGCAATTAAACAGTGACATGATATGGCCAATATCATATAGCTCCTTTGATCTCCATCTTTGAGGCTCCATGATCATCTTCGTCACCGGCATGACACCATGATCTCCATCATCATGATCTCCATCATCGTGTCTCCATGAAGTTGCTCACCAACTATTACTTCTACTACTATGGCTAACAGTTTGGCAATAAAGTAAAGTAATTACATGGCGTTTAAATCATTGACACGCAGTTCATACAACAATTAAGACTACTCCTATGGCTCATGCCGGTTGTCATACTCATCGACATGCAAGTCGTGATCCCTATTACAAGAACATGATCTCATACATCACATATATATCATTCATCATTCATCACAACTTTTGGCCATATCACATCACAAATCATATGCTGCAAAAACAAGTTAGATGTCCTCTAATTGTTGTTGCATGTTTTACGTGGCTGCAATAGGGTTCTAGCAAGAACATTTTCTTACCTACGTAAAAGCCACAACGTGATTTGCCAACTTCTACTTCCCCTTCATGAGGACCCTTTTCATCGAATCCGCTCCAACTAAAGTGGGAGAGACAGACACCCGCTAGCCACCTTATGCAACTAGTGCATGTCAGTCGGTGGAACCTGTCTCACGTAAGCGTATGTGTAAGGTCGGTCTGGATCACTTCATCCCACGATACCGCTGAAGCAAAATAAGACTAGTAGTGGCAAGAAATTTGACAACATCTACGCCCACAACAAATTTGTGTTCTACTCGTGCAAAGAGAACTACACATAGACCTAGCTCATGATGCCACTGTTGGGGAACGTTGCAGAAAATAAAATTTTTCTATGCTTTCACCAAGATCAATCTATGAGTTCATATAGCAACGAGAGAGAGGAGTGCATCTACATACCCATGTAGATCACGAGCGGAAGCGTTCAAGAGAACGGGGTTGAGGGAGTCATACTCGTCGTGATCCAAATCACCGAAGATCCTAGTGCTGAAGGGACAACACCTCCGCGTGCAACACACGTACGGTTGGGAAGACGTCTCCTCCTTCTTGATCCAGCAAGGGGAAATGAGAGGTTGATGAAGATCCAGCAGCATGACGGCGTGGTGGTGGATGCAGCAGCGATCTCGGCAGGGCTTCGCCAAGCTTCTACGAGAGGGAGAGGTGTAGCAAGGGGAGAGGGAGGCGCCAAGAGCATGGGTGCGGCTGCCCTCCCTCCCTCCTCTTTATATAGGGCTCCTAAGGGGGGGCGCCGGCCCTAGGAGATGGGATCTCCAAGGGGGGCGGCGGCTAGGGGGGTGGCTTGCCCCCCAAGTGTGACACTCTAAAATTTTTATTTGGTTTTTATCAAAAACTTTGTGGTTTTTGAGGAGAGGCTATTTAAATTTTTTTCTTTTTCAGAAAAACCTTCCACTTAAAAACTTCCTTTGCCTTGGCAAGGATTTTATTTTTTTCAAACCTTGGTGTTTGATCTTTTGAAACTTCTTCTCTGTTGGTTCTCTCAAATTTAATTTTTGAGTTTAAATTGTTTTCTTTTAAAATGAAGCTCTATGAAAATTTGGGGATTTTCATATCTTGGAACCACCCTTGACTTTGCATTGTTTCCATGTGGTAAAACCCCTCCAAAACCTCCCCTACACCTTGTGATCAACCTAAGTTCTCTGTCCCAACTAATCCAAACAAGTTTTGGATTTTATTCTAATTATTTTCCCTCTCAAATCAATTCTGAAAATTATTTTGAGCCCAAATGATTTTCAAAGCAAGTACCATATTGCATTTGAGTTTTGACCTCAAACCAACTCTCCTGGATAGTCCTTTGTACCCACAACCCAGAACCATCTTGATCCACTTCTTCTCTTTTCAAAATTTTCAAAATTCAGCCTCTGCAAGTTTGGACCAGATTTGCCAAATTTGATGAAATTCATATCTACACTACTCCAAAAATTCCACCAAAATTCAGGAAACCTATGTGAGCAATGAGAAGCCACTCCACCAAGTTTCAGCTCAAGGAAAAATCCCTAGATGCCATTTTCATTCTGTCGAACACCTTGCGGGCACTGTTACTGTTCAAAAATTCAGAAAAGTTCAGTTTCAGTGTCGTGTGCATTCGTCAGTTTCTCTCACGCGTTCACAGTGCATTTGGCACGTTCCTCTCCGCCTCTTTTACTGTCTGGAGCACCACACGCTCACTTGGCCTATTCCTGGCGTCGGTGGCACGATGGCCCGCCCTCGCCAGAGTCTTCCGCAGCGTCGGGACCTCCCGTGGCGGCTGACAGGGGGCAAGAACAGCGGCTCAACGCCGTTCCGCGCCGCCCAGCGCTCCCTGGCTCTCCGCGTGGCCTCATGCACGCCAGCGCACCCCTGCTGCACCGTCGCCGTGGCCCGACAGCCCTGGACGCGCTCTCTGCCGCCAACGGACCCGCGCCATCCCGTTCCGACCAAAGCCTGCCCTAAGCTTCTAATCCAAGTCCGGTTAGCATCTAAACGGACCCAGTAAACTCCCACGATGGCGCTTGACTCCCTAATCACCCCCGACCGAGCACTGCGCCACCGTAACCATCGCCGGAAATCCCCGTTCACGGCCACCGCCTCGGGCTGCCTATAAAAAGGGCCCCCGAGCTCACCCTCGTGCACGCCTCATCCCCACACCTCACCAACGCCACGCCAGGCCACTAGGGGGACCCCGAGGAGGTCTTCCCCCTCAACTCCGGCCGCCCCGATCCGCCTCGGCCGCCACCTCGATTCACTCCGCTCTCTCCGACGAAGTCCGCAACCACCCGAACCGCCGTCCGCCGGAGCAAAGCTCGCCGTCGACGTGGTGCTCACCGACCGCCACCACCACCACCAACCGACGCGGAAGGGTGCCCTGAACACGGAGATACCGAAGGAGGTGACGGAGCCGTGAACTTCACCGAGCTAGGCTCCGACTACTCTGAACCAGGCAAGCATGTTTGAACTTTTGATATTATGAGTGTCTTGGCATGTTTTGCATTTAGTTAGTTTCATGGCATGTTGATAAGCATATCGATGAATGTCATTTTATGCGATAATGAGGTAAGTGAGTTCGATGATCCATAAGTGGATGGATGTGAGTATGAATGGCCATGTGTTGGCATGAGGATGGGTGAGATGGTAGTGTTGTAGCATGCCAGTCTCATGCCGGACTATGTGACTTCAGTGTCAAACCGTATCGGTCCAGTTCCTTTCAATTTCCTTCCCTGTACTACCACATGTTTTCCGCAAGGAATATGGTTTAGTAAGTTGCAAACCGCTTTTCTGGTACACACCAAAAGGAGAGGCCGTGATGATGGTTCCATGGCCCTGGATTAAAGCCAGTCATCCGGTCAGGGGGCATGGGTGTTTCCGGTTGGGACCGAGAGGGGGGCACCCCTTAGAGCGCGCGTATATAAATTTGATCCCATGCTATTCGAGATTGTGATCTCCCCGTCTCAAAAGTTTTTCTTGGACGATGTCTAGGGTGATTCCTAGCATCGAGAGGTATGATGGGTGCGTACTGGTTAGCTGTGTTTTCTTCCGAAATACCGTAAACGGAACTAGTCCTTCGTGACTACGGAAATCCGTTGGCTGTGGGAATAATTTTGTACAAACTCTGCAGAGTCATATATCCCTCCAAATCATCTATTCCATGTCCAAATTCGTATTATCTTGTCCTAACAATGACAGTGTTGATGACAGAGACTCCGGTGTTTCGCATGAGTGCTAATTCCGGTTAAATGATATTCCTGTGGATGGACTAACCCATTTATTCTTATGAATTAAAAGTTTATTATGATTATTATTTACCTGTCCATAAAAGCCCTTTCTGTGATGTCACCCCGACGTCCGACTGTGGCATTTCTTTTCAAGCCCTTTCTGTGATGTCGCCCCGACGTCCGACTGTGGCATTTCTTTTCAAGCCCTTTCTGTGATGTCGCCCTGACGTCCGACTGTGGCATTTCTTTTCAAGCCCTTTCTGTGATGTCGCCCCGACGTCCGACTGTGCCATTTCTTTTCAAGCCCTTTCTGTGATGTCGCCCCAACGTCCGACTGTGGCATTTCTTTTCAAGCCCTTTCTGTGATGTCGCCCCGACGTCCGACTGTGGCATTTCTTTTCAAGCCCTTTCTGTGACGTCGCCCCGACGTCCGACTGAGGTATTTCTTTTTAAGCCCTTTATGTGGTGTCGCTAAGACGCCCGACTGTGGCATCTTTTTCTTTATATTTATTTGTTCACCTTTCGAGGCATCGCTTCAGACACCCGATCGGAAATTATTTATGTTCTGTTGGGATTTCAGGCGGACTACCGCCGTTTCCCTTTTACTTACCTTGTTTTGATAATTTTGAATGTACATTGGTCAATTTATTCATGACGCATCCATGCATGCATTTGTTATATCTTACGTCCGAACTTTCTTGCGAGTACTTTCAAAGTACTCACTGGCTTGTTGATTTGGCCAGATGCTGACGAAGGCGATTACATGGATGAAGAGTTCGATAGCGAGTCCGACACTTAGAGGAGTCCCAGTCAGTCTCGTGCGACCCTGGATTTGGTCACTGTTTTATATCCGCTTCCGCTACCAAATAAACTCATCGAGCCTCACCTCGACGCTCGATGAGATGATAGATTTAGAGTCTTGTATTTCTCTCCCCGCTGTGTTTTTCCACCACCGCCCTATCCTCGAGTCAGTAGTATGTCTCCACACCACTGTGTCATGTCCGCCATTATGTATAATTATTGGCGTGCTTGTAATAATTTGGTTGAGCAACCGCAGTTCGACCCTGTAGTATATTTTATGCTACTGGCTTATTGTATCAAGAAATTGTCTACCAGTGAGGAGGATTTCTCTCATACTGGACTCAAAAGATTGGTTTCTCAATAAATATTTTTATTGGAAAACCGGTCGTGACAAGCTTGGTATCAGAGCCAGGCTGACTGTAGGAAGCCACTAGGTGCGATCGCTAATTAGTTATTAGCATGATAGAGATAATCTATATTTTTGCAATTGTAGTCATTTTCTGTCAGTCAGCATAAATTTATGATCTGACCCTGCAGAATTTTTGCCTACTTTTGTAGATGGCCGACAATAGCTGCGAGTCTCAGACCTTCGCCAATGTGCCCGATGGGTTCGTCAAGCTTCTTTCTTTCATCGTTCAGGTCGCGATGGGGCCATCCGTGCGCCCAGTCTTCACACTCTGCCAGCACCGAGTCAACGACAGTCTGACCATGCACCAGGCCGCAGTGCAGTTCAAGGGAGGGCGTGGTGAGTTACGCCGCTTCCGGTTCGTGGGAAGAGCAATGCCTACGGAGAGGCATGCTATGCAGATGGCAGCCCGCGAGGCGATAGCTCGTCTCAGGGATGTCCTTCCCGTGATGAAGACTCGTCGTTACCGTTATCTTCCGTGCCATCTGCCTTACACCTGTCACTACGCATACTCCTGCCCCAGAGGAGAACGAGACGAGGCTTTTGAGATGCTCATTGAGTATCTCCGGGCCCTGGAGGCAGCCTTCGACAACCTGGTGGACGACTTCGTAGCTACCCGCATGGACTCAGTCCATGGCTGTGCCTCCAACAGGAGGGAGCTCCTACCCATCGCTCCGCCACTGACTTTGGTCTCGTCCTCAGCATCTTATACGCCTACTCGTCACCTGCCTTCTACCGAAGAATTCAACCAAGTCATTGCACCCACTTCAGCGCGCACTGCACCACCCTTCGCGCCCACTCCTGTACGTGTTGCTCCGCCCTTGGCAACCGCTCCGTCCACTCTGCGCAACACTACACGTATGGAGCCCATTAGCGAGGAGGAAGTCGAGTCCCCAACCTCGCTACGCCTCGCCCTCGGCAGGGCAAAGGAGGTCGTCAACATCTCTGCCTGAGTACGCTTAGCTGCCGTGTATTGTACCGCTTTGTAAGATATGTACATAGGTTGTGAGAAGTAGCCTGTTTGCGCATCATGTAGGATCTGGAGAAGTGCACTAGCCTAAATAACATGTCAGGATTACGTACGCATATCCTGAGTGATGTATTGTATAATTACCAACCGCGTGTAAGATATGTAATGAGCAGTCCTTCTCCGTGCGCAAGTCGATTTGTTTTTCTTAAGTAAGCCGAGTTATTTAATTCTATCTGCCAGCTTTATGCATTTATGGTTTTGTTTTTGCGACTCTTTCCGCTTTTCTTATGAGTTTTACAAAAAAATATATCCCCAGAGTGAAAAATGTCTCGTCCTTGGACACGCTCCATGCCAACTCCACCAGAGGAAAATTATGATACACAACCCAACAACGAGTTCACCCAGGGACAGTCAAGCCAACAGGGCAGTGAATCGGCACTTTCACAAATGTGCCGCCTTTATGAGCAGAGTCAGCAACAACATCGGGAGATGATGAACCAAGTCATCAACATGGGAAATCACCATGGACAGTATCAACAGCATTCCAAGTTATCTGAACTACAGAAGACACGTCCTCAAACATTTTCTCACACTGACAAGCCTCTTGAAGCCGAGGACTGGCTTCGAGATATGGAGAGGAAATTAATTATTGCAAAATGTTCAGATCTCGAGAAAGTACTATATGCTCCACACTATCTCACAGGAGCAGCCGCATCGTGGTGGGAGAATTTTCTGCACATGCATCCCAACGAAAATAACATAACCTGGGATGATTTCAAGGAAGGTTTACGTGGTGCACATATTCCTAAGAGTATTATGAAAATCAAGAAGAGAGAATTCGATGACCTCAAACAAAGGAACATGACAGTGTTAGATTACAACAGTCAATTTACCCTATCATCCCGCTACGCCAATGAGGAACGTATGACTGAAATCAAGAAGATGGAGAAATTCCTTGACGGTCTGGCGCCCGCGCTTAAATGCCAACTGGTCGTGCACAGTTTTCCTGATTTTAAAACACTGGTGGACAAAGCCATTACTCTGGAAAATGAGAGACGCAGTCTGGAAGATATCCGCAAGCGAAAAAGGGACCAGACTAATCACGCTCGCAATCACCGAAGCAAGACAGATTTTCAAAAGGGTGGGACACACAAATTCTCATCCAATGTCTCACGCCCAATCAAGAATTTTCATGCAAGGGACAAGGAATTCACCTATCGCCCCGGCGTTACTTGTTACGCTTGTGGAGAAGAAGGGCACTATGCCAAACAGTGCCCCAAGCCAAGGAGTTCAACCCCAAAGCCGAACAACGGCGGCAATAATTCAGCACCCAAGCGAAACAATTTCAATCCCAACAATAACCACAGGAAGGGTCATCTGAACCTCGTAACCAAAGAGGAGGAACAAAATGCTCCGGATATCGTACTCGGTACGTTTCCTGTCAACACAATACCTGCAATGGTTTTGTTTGATTCTGGAGCTTCTCACTCTTTCATTTCGAAAAGTTTTGCTTTGCAAAATAAGTTTTCGATACTTCCTTTGGAGAAATCCATGATCATCAAGTCCCCTGGGATTCAGCAAGTTTCTCAGAATTACTGTCAGAATGTGGTCATTGAGTTCGAAGGATTGGAGTTTCACGCAAATCTTATTGTATTGGAAAATAAAGAACTGGATGTCATCCTAGGGATGGATTGGCTATCCACCAATAAAGGTTTCATCGACTGTTTCAACAGGACCGTGATTCTCACACACCACCAAGGGAAGACAATAAGAGTATCAGCCAAGGAAGGAAAAAGACCCCGGCAACCGAGATTAAATAAGGTGGACGTTTCTGAGCTAAACAAGGTTCCAGTAGTGTGTGAATTTCCAGATGTATTCCCTGAAGAGCTGCCAGGCATGCCACCAGACCGAGAAATAGAATTCCGCATTGAGCTAGCACCAGGAACCGCCCCCATATACAAGAAACCATACAGAATGGCACCATCCGAGTTGGTCGAGTTGAAGAAGCAAATAAAGGAATTACTGGAAAAAGGATACATTCGAGCCAGCTCCTCACCTTGGGGGTCACCAATTTTATTTGCCAAAAAGAAGGATGGAACGCTGAGATTGTGTATTGACTATCGAGCACTTAACATGGTCACAGTCAAAAACAAATACCCGATGACAAGGATAAACGATTTGTTTGATCAACTTGCTCAGGCCAAGGTATTCTCAAAAATTGACTTAAGGTCAGGATACCATCAATTGAAGGTACGAACGGAAGATATCCCCAAAACAGCCTTCACCGCCAGATATGGACTGTACGAGTTCACAGTGATGCCATTTGGATTAACTAACGCCCCAACATATTTTGTTCACCTCATGAACAAAGTATTTATGAAGTTTATGGACAAGTTCGTCGTGGTATTCATCGATGATAATCTGGTATACTCCAAGACACCAGAAGAGCACGCAGAACATCTCAGGATTGTGCTAGGAGAGCTAAGAAAACACCAATTGTATGCCAAGTTCAGCAAGTGCGAATTTTGGCTAAGACAAGTAGGTTTTCTAGGCCACGTGTTGACTCAAGACGGTATCGCAGTGGACCCAGAGAAAGTTAAGGCCGTACTTGACTAGAAATCACCAGCCAGTGTAACGGACATACGGAGTTTCTTGGGAATGGCAGGATATTACCGCAGATTTATTGAAGGATTTTCCACCATAGCCAAGCCTATGACACAGTTGCTCAAGAAAGACAAGAAGTTTGAGTGGACAGAAGCCTGCGAGAAAAGTTTCCAAGAGCTAAAGCGGAAATTAACAACAACACCGGTATTAATTGTACCCGACATACACAAGAATTTTGAAGTATATTGTGACGCGTCCAGAAAAGGTCTCGGATGCGTGTTGATGCAGGAAGGCAAGGTTGTCGCCTACGCTTCAAGGCAACTTCGCAAGCATGAGGAAAATTATCCCACTCATGACTTAGAAATGGCAGCGGTTAATCATGCACTCAAGGAATGGAGGCATTTCTTACTTGGGAATCAATGTGAAATATATACGGATCACAAAAGTCTCAAATATATTTTCACGCAGCCAGAACTAAATTTACGGCAACGACGCTGGTTGGAATTGGTAAAGGATTGTGATGTTGGGATCCATTACCATCCAGGGAAAGCAAATGTAGTGGTCGATGCCCTGAGTCGGAACCCCAGCTCCGACGGAAACTATCTGCACAGCTTGAGGCCCGAATTCCATCAAGAATTTGCCAAGCTCAACTTGATAATGGTAGCAGAAGGCACCATATCAAACTTGGAAATACAACCCAACCTTGTGGAGAAAATTAAAGAAGCTCAGCCCGGTCACCCCAGCATTGAAGGAATTAAAAGAAAGTTGAATATGGGCAAGGCCTCGAAATTCGTCATAGATAATGAAGGAATATTATGGTACGGAGAAAGGCTATGCGTGCCAAACATAGAAGACCTTAAACAGCAAATTTTAGCTGAAGCACACACCACTCCATATTCGATCCACCCTGGAGGAACCAAAATGTATAAGGATATTCAGGAAAGATTTTGGTGGCACGGTATGAAGAGGGACATAGCCGCCTTCATTGCATGTTGCGACTCATGTCAGCGCATAAAAGCTGAACATCAGAGACCAGCCGGACTACTGCAACCAAACAAAATACCTGAGTGGAAATGGGATGAAATAGGGTTGGATTTTATTGTCGGACTACCTCGGTCACGACACGGGAATGATGCCATATGGGTCATCACTGACAGGTTGACCAAAGTGGCACACTTTATTCCAGTGAAGACAACCTACACCACTCAGAGGCTTGCCAGGATTTATCTTTCCTGCATAGTTTGTCTGCACGGTGTCCCGAAGACTATAATATCCGACAGAGGCACTCAGTTCGTCTCAAGATTTTGGGAGAATTTAGAACAGGCTCTGGGAACCCAACTAGCCTTCAGTACCGCATACCATCCACTGACTGATGGACAAACTGAACGCGTAAACCAAATTTTAGAAGACATGCTAAGAGCATGTGTCCTCACATATGGAACCAGTTGGGAAGAAAGCCTGCCATACGCCGAGTTCGCGTATAACAATAGCTACCAGGCCAGCCTACAAATGGCACCATTTGAGGCTTTGTACGGACGGAGATGTCGTACCCCGTTAAATTGGTCAGAGACCGGAGACAGCCGCATCCTCGGACTAGACATGCTCAGAGAAGCCGAGGAAAAGGTCAAGCTAATCAGAGACCGACTTAAGACCGCTCAAAGTCGACAGAAGAGTTATTATGATCAGAAACATCGTAGGGTCAGCTTCGAACCCGGTGAGTTCGTATACCTGAGAGTATCCCCTATGAGAGGATTGCAATGATTTAAGATTAAAGGAAAGTTAGCACCAAGATTCATTGGACCATTCTGCATAGTGGCACGAAGAGGCACTGTAGCCTACCAGCTAGACTTATCCGAAGACTTGTCCGACATTCACGACGTGTTCCACGTCTCTCAATTAAGGAAGTATGTAAGCAACCCAGAGAAACAAGTATCCCATGAAAACATTGATGTGCAGCCAGACCTCACTTATCGAGAACGTCCTGTAAGAATATTAGAGGAGTCTGAAAGGAGGACCCGACAGAAGACCATCAAGTTTTTCAAAGTCCAGTGGAGCAATCACACCAACAGTGAAGCAACTTGGGAAAGCGAGGATTTTCTTCGGACTGAGCATCCACACCTATTTAAGGATCAGCTGAAATCTCGGGGACGAGATTTTTCCTAAGGGGGTAGGTGTTGTGACACTCTAAAATTTTTATTTGGTTTTTATCAAAAACTTTGTGGTTTTTGAGGAGAGGCTATTTAAAATTTTTTCTTTTTCAGAAAAACCTTCCACTTAAAAACTTCCTTTGCCTTGGCAAGGATTTTTTTTTTCAAACCTTGGTGTTTGATCTTTTGAAACTTCTTCTCTGTTGGTTCTCTCAAATTTAATTTTTGAGTTTAAATTGTTTTCTTTTAAAATGAAGCTCTATGAAAATTTGGGGATTTTCATATCTTGGAACCACCCTTGACTTTGCATTGTTTCCATGTGGTAAAACCCCTCCAAAACCTCCCCTACACCTTGTGATCAACCTAAGTTCTCTGTCCCAACTAATCCAAACAAGTTTTGGATTTTATTCTAATTATTTTCCCTCTCAAATCAATTCTGAAAATTATTTTGAGCCCAAATGATTTTCAAAGCAAGTACCATATTGCATTTGAGTTTTGACCTCAAACCAACTCTCCTGGATAGTCCTTTGTACCCACAACCCAGAACCATCTTGATCCACTTCTTCTCTTTTCAAAATTTTCAAAATTCAGCCTCTGCAAGTTTGGACCAGATTTGCCAAATTTGATGAAATTCATATCTACACTACTCCAAAAATTCCACCAAAATTCAGGCAACCTATGTGAGCAATGAGAAGCCACTCCACCAAGTTTCAGCTCAAGGAAAAATCCCTAGATGCCATTTTCATTCTGTCGAACACCTTGCGGGCACTGTTACTGTTCAAAAATTCAGAAAAGTTCAGTTTCAGTGTCGTGTGCATTCGTCAGTTCCTCTCACGCGTTCACAGTGCATTTGGCACGTTCCTCTCCGCCTCTTCCTACTGTCTGGAGCACCACACGCTCACTTGGCCTATTCCTGGCGTCGGTGGCACGATGGCCCGCCCTCGCCGGAGTCTTCCGCGGCGTCGGGACCTCCCGTGGCGGCTGACAGGGGGCAAGAACGGCGGCTCAATGCCGTTCCGCGCCGCCCAGCGCTCCCTGGCTCTCCGCGTGGCCTCATGCACGCCAGCGCACCCCCGCTGCACCGTCGCCGTGGCCCGACAGCCCTGGACGCGCTCTCTGCCGCCAACGGACCCGCGCCGTCCCGTTCCGACCAAAGCCTGCCCTAAGCTTCTAATCCAAGTCCGGTTAGCATCTAAACGGACCCAGTAAACTCCCACGACGGCGCTCGACTCCCTAATCACCCCCGACCGAGCACTGCGCCACCGTAACCATCGCCGGAAATCCCCGTTCACGGCCACCGCCTCGGGCTGCCTATAAAAAGGGCCCCCGAGCTCACCCTCATGCACGCCTCATCCCCACACCTCACCAACGCCACGACAGGCCACTAGGGGGACCCCGAGGAGGTCTTCCCCCTCAACTCCGGCCGCCCCGATCCGCCTCGGCCGCCACCTCGATTCGCTCCGCTCTCTCCGACGAAGTCCGCAACCACCCGAACCGCCGTCCGCCGGAGCAAAGCTCGCCGTCGACGTGGTGCTCGCCGACCGCCACCACCACCACCAACCGACGCGAAAGGGTGCCCTGAACACGGAGATACCGAAGGAGGTGACGGAGCCGTGAACTTCACCGAGTTAGGCTCCGACTACTCTGAACCAGGCAAGCATGTTTGAACTTTTGATATTATGAGTGTCTTGGCATGTTTTGCATTTAGTTAGTTTCATGGCATGTTGATAAGCATATCGATGAATGTCATTTTATGCGATAATGAGGTAAGTGAGTTCGATGATCCATAAGTGGATGGATGTGAGTATGAATGGCCATTGTGTTGGCATGAGGATGGGTGAGATGGCAGTGTTGTAGCATGCCAGTCTCATGCCGGACTATGTGACTTCAGTGTCAAACCGTATCGGTCCAGTTCCTTTCAATTTCCTTCCCTGTACTACCACATGTTTTCCGCAAGGAATATGGTTTAGTAAGTTGCAAACCGCTTTTCTGGTACACACCAAAAGGAGAGGCCGTGATGATGGTTCCATGGCCCTGGATTAAAGCCAGTCATCCGGTCAGGGGGCATGGGTGTTTCCGGTTGGGACCGAGAGGGGGGCACCCCTTAGAGCGCGCGTATATAAATTTGATCCCATGCTATTCGAGATTGTGATCTCCCCGTCTCAAAAGTTTTTCTTGGACGATGTCTAGGGTGATTCCTAGCATCGAGAGGTATGATGGGTGTGTACTGGTTAGCTGTGTTTTCTTCCGAAATACCGTAAATGGAACTAGTCCTTCATGACTACGGAAATCCGTTGGCTGTGGGAATAATTTTGTACAAACTCTGCAGAGTCATATATCCCTCCAAATCATCTATTCCATGTCCAAATTCGTATTATCTTGTCCTAACAATGACAGTGTTGATGACAGAGACTCCGGTGTTTCGCATGAGTGCTAATTCCGGTTAAATGATATTCCTGTGGATGGACTAACCCATTTATTCTTATGAATTAAAAGTTTATTATGATTATTATTTACCTGTCCATAAAAGCCCTTTCTGTGATGTCGCCCCGATGTCCGACTGTGGCATTTCTTTTCAAGCCCTTTCTGTGATGTCGCCCCGACGTCCGACTGTGGCATTTCTTTTCAAGCCCTTTCTGTGATGTCGCCCCGACGTCCGACTGTGGCATTTCTTTTCAAGCCCTTTCTATGATGTCGCCCCGACGTCCGACTGTGGCATTTCTTTTCAAGCCCTTTCTGTGATGTCGCCCCGACGTCCGACTGTGGCATTTCTTTTCAAGCCCTTTCTGTGATGTCGCCCCGACGTCCGACTGTGGCATTTCTTTTCAAGCCCTTTCTGTGACGTCGCCCCGATGTCCGACTGAGGTATTTCTTTTTAAGCCCTTTATGTGGTGTCGCTAAGACGCCCGACTGTGGCATCTTTTTCCTTATATTTATTTGTTCACCTTTCGAGGCGTCCCTTCAGACACCCGATCGGAAATTATTTATGTTCTGTTGGGATTTCAGGCGGACTACCGCCGTTTCCCTTTTACTTACCTTGTTATGATAATTTTGAATGTACATTGGTGAATTTATTCATGACGCATCCATGCATGCATTTGTTATATCTTATGTCCGAACTGTCTTGCGAGTACTTTCAAAGTACTCACTGGCTTGTTGATTTGGCCAGATGCTGACGAAGGCGATTACATGGATGAAGAGTTCGATAGCGAGTCCGACACTTAGAGGAGTCCCAGTCAGTCTCGTGCGACCCTGGATTTGGTCACTGTTTTATATCCGCTTCCGCTACCAAATAAATTCATCGAGCCTCACCTCGACGCTCGATGAGATGATAGACTTAGAGTCTTGTATTTCTCTCCCCGCTATGTTTTTCCACCACTGCCCTATCCTCGAGTCAGTAGTATGTCTCCACACCACTGTGTCATGTCCGCCATTATGTATAATTATTGGCGTGCTTGTAATAATTTGGTTGAGCAACCGCAGTTCAACCCTGTACTATATTTTATGCTACTGGCTTATTGTATCAAGAAATTGTCTACCAGTGAGGAGGATTTCTCTCATACTGGACTCAAAAGATTGGTTTCTCAATAAATATTTTTATTGGAAAACCGGTCGTGACACCAAGCCAGGTGGAGGCGCCCCCACCCCTAGGGTTTCCCAACCCTAGGTGCAGGGGGGGCCCGAGGGGGGGCGCACCAGCCTACCAAGGGCTGGTTCCCCTCCCACTTCAGCCCATGGGGCCCTCCGGGATAGGTGGCCCCACCCGGTGGACCCCCGGGACCCTTCCGGTGGTCCCGGTACAATACCAGTGACCCCCAAAACTTTCCCGATGGCCGAAACCTGACTTCCTATATATAATTCTTTACCTCCGGACCATTCCGGAACTCCTCGTGACATCCGGGATCTCATCCGGGACTCCGAACAACTTTCGGTTTACTGCATACTGATATCTCCACAACCCTAGCATCACCGAACCTTAAGTGTGTAGACCCTACGGGTTCGGGGGACATGCAGACATGACCGAGATGCCTCTCCGGTCAATAACCAACAACAGGATCTGGATACCCATGTTGGCTCCCACATGCTCCTCGATGATCTCATCGTATGAACCACGATGTCGAGGATTCAAGTAACCCCGTATACAATTCCCTTTGTCAATCAGTATGTTACTTGCCCAAGATTCGATCGTCGGTATTCCAATACCTCGTTAATCTTGTTACTGGCAAGTCACTTTACTCGTACCATAATGCATGATCCCGTGACCAGACACTTGGTCACATTGAGCTCATTATGATGATGCATTACCGAGTGGGCCCAGAGATACCTCTCCGTTATACAGAGTGACAAATCCCTGTCTCGATTCGTGCCAACCCAACAGACACTTTCGGAGATACCCGTAGAGCACCTTTATAGTCCCCCAGTTACGTTGCGACGTTTGGCACACCCAAAGCACTCCTACGGTATCCGGGAGTTGCACTATCTCATGGTCTAAGGAAATGATACTTGACATTTGGAAAAGCTCTAGCAAAACGAACTACACGATCTTTGTGCTATGCTTAGGATTGGCTCTTGTCCATCACATCATTCTCCTAATGATCTGATCCCGTTATCAATGACATCTAATGTCCATAGTCAGCAAACCATGACCATCTGTTGATCAACGAGCTAGTCAACTAGAGGCTCACTAGGGACATATTGTGGTCTATGTATTCACATGTGTATTACGATTTCCGGATAACACAATTATAGCATGGATAACAGACAATTATGATGAACAAAGAAATATAATAATAACCATTTTATTATTGCCTCTAGGGTATATTTCCAACAGATCATATTAACAAAAGAGACTACATACGCTTTACAAGCCCCCGCGGGGTGTGTTCTTGGTTCCTCGCAGGGAACAAAAGATGCGAATCCTAAGGAGCCCTAACTACAGGAACCACAGCGGCATACACCATCATCAACACTGGGCCACGTGGGGCCGGCGCCAGCCTCATCCAGATCAGCCGCGCTGACCGCCAGGCACACCGGCTCTATTTCGGGCGCGGCGCGAGCTCGGTGGCTCGTAGCTGTCGTCGCTCGTCTCCGGAGTCATGAGAAGTTCGGGGGAGTCGCTGGACCCTCCAGCATGGCTGCTTCTACCAGAGGAGCTACTGGAAAGGTGGGCGACAGGCCTGGTCCTCGCCGCTTCGGAGCTCCGGCCGCTGTCCCTAGGGCAGCACTCCAGCCGGCGCCCTTCCTCGTCGAAGATCTTGAAGAACATCAAGGAGGTTCCGTCATATTCCAGATGGATCACGAGGGCTCCTCCCGTTCGGCAGACCCTGGCGATCTCGCCCCAGCCTCCGGTCATGAAGACCTTTCCAGGGGCAACGACCTCGACCTCCGCTTTGGTCGCGGGGGAGCGGTTGTCGGCGTGCTGCAGCCAGAGCTCCCGAGGCCCCCTCGGCGGTATCTCAAAGGCGAAGGATGCAGGAAGGCGGATCCAAGAGCTTGGAGGCATGGCGGCATGAAGCACGAGCTCGCGGGAGGAGTTCGCAGCATGGACCCCAGGGGGACGACACCGGCGACGCGGGCGGCGCCGCTCGACGCCCTCATCCCCAGGGCCCTCGGACTGGGCATACAAGGGCAACGAATATCCAGGAGGAGGCCGCTCGTACCAAGGCCTCGACGTCTCCCGCCAAGCACCCTCATCTTGGCGGCAGGGGACCGACCGTTTCTTCAGCGGGAGTGCGACGGGCCCCTCTCGGGGGGCCGTCCCTCTCTCTTCGACCGAGAACTCGCGAATCGGTGCCATTGTCAATGAATTGGAGGAGGAGCGAAGAAGAGGAGGCTGAGCAATGAGATATGGGCTGGAAGGCTCGCACCGTTCCGTACTTATAGCCGGAGGAGGCTAACCGTCGGCCTCCATGATCACAGGTAATCATGACCCGTTTTGCACGCAGGGACTTGTCTTGTCGAATAGTTGCCGAGGCGTCGTGGGGAAGCAGAGGCACCTATGTACAATCAACCGCCACGCGGCGCCCAAGGCCGCAGGATGTTGGGGCCCGAGGCGCTTCGCACTTGCCCCTTCGCTTCACTTCTAAGCCAAGTCCGTGCACGCCTTGGGCCCGGGGGCTACTGTCGGCGTTCTGGGAACGGGGGTCCCCAGACTTGCCTACCTACGGCCTGCGGCGTGGCTCAAGCAATGGCCCAGTGCAGCCCATCTTCATCAGCTCAAGCTCAAGACCATCGCGAGGGGCCAAGCCTCGCGGGGCGGACGACAGGAAGCTTTCTCAGGTGCGGCCTCGTCAGGCTGGCTCGCGAGGAGGCAGAGAGATCAAGGCAGGGGTACCTCGCTAGGTGTCCGTGATGCAAGTCATGACGATCGAGGCCAGGTAAATGCTAGGCGGGCGTCGGCCTGTGCAGTGTCCTTGTTTCCCCTTTGGTGCAAAGGGAGCAAGCACCGGCCAAGGCATCAGGCAAAGGCTACCATTTCGGTGCAACAAGACAAAGACCAGCAGAGCGGCAGGGTGGAGGTCATTGTGGAGCCCAAGACGGTGTCATCATCAGAGTCTTTGGCACGCGAGTACCAACTTTAGTCAGGATAAGTGTACTAGCTGTTCCCCTTCAAAATGGCCAATTGTTGGCGCCCTTCCCGATCAATATTTGGGAAGAGGACCAGGGCCTCTCACTCTATATATAGGGCTAGCCACCATAGTATAGAGGCATCTGGAATCAACCCCTCCAAAGGGACAACACCACCACAAGAACATCCCTCGCGAGGTTGTTCTTCTCTTGTACTGTTCATCATCAGCCCCAGAGGCAATCCACCACACCACAAACTAGAGTAGGGTATTACACCACAACGGTGGCCCGAACTAGTATAAACCTTGCGTCCCTTGTGTTGTTCATCGTGTAGCCTAGATCCCTTGCGAGGCTTCGAGACGTGAGCTGGTGAGGGAGAGATCTTCGCGCGCACCCCAGAGTTCGAACCTCAAGGGTTTGCCGGAACCCGCAATCCGACAGCGATGAGGCCAGACACTAAGCTCTGGGCTCCCTGAGGTTGATACGGCCGTGGGGGCCGCCCTCAGTTGTTTATCACCAGCGTGGAGCGTAGTGCTTCCGCATGTGTACGGGCATAGCCGCTCCTCGGCAGTGTTGACGGCCAGCAAGGAGCATGGTGCTTCCACTGTTGTGTGGCAGGGGGGCCCCTCTGAGGAGAGCCCCCGGGGCGTGTACAGCCACGCCCTGACATGTGGCTTGCACGACAGGGCTGGAGAAGGTGTATATGGGCACTCGTGAGCAAGCGTGGGACTCCCGAGGCCCTACCTTAAGTCGGGTTGCGCCTGGTCTTGGATCTTGGGCAGCTGTGTGTTCCTGCGAGATGGTTAGGTACAAATGCTCTGCGTCCTTAGGTCCCGGCTCTCCAGCAAGCTCAGCCGCCACTGGTATTCCAGGTCGCGATGCCATGGTCAAGGCCAGGGGGAGAGGGCTCGAGAGCCAGTAAGAGCTCCTGAGTCGCAATGCTCAGGAGCCCCCCTTTTAACGTGCAAGCGATTTGCATGAGAGAGAGAGGCCCGTGGTAGGCAGCAATCGAGCAGGTGATAATCGCAAGTAGATTAGGCATAAAAGGCAAACTAGGTTAGGTAAAAGCAGAATGGATACATGCCACTGGGTCAGACCCAAGCGGCTTGGGGATGATGTAGCCCGAGGGGCGCCCCCAGCAAGGTAAGCTGAAAGCATAAGAAAACGGGATACATACCACAGGGATTTACCCACACGGCCTGGGAATGATGCAGCCCTGAGGGCGCTCCCAGCTGAAATGAACTTGGGGGAGGTCACCTGGTTCCATTGTAGATGAAGTGGGTGTTGGAGTAGCTGAAGATGTGTGGTGAGGAGGCCGTTCCTCACGAGCCACCGGAACCCTGAGCCTGGGAGGCTCTGGAAGTCCAGGCGGTTCCGTGAGGGCCGTTTCCATCTTCGCTAGGACCACGTGGTGCCTGGCCTCCCAAGCTGCCGGAATGCTCCACAGGTGTCGCTGGTGGATGGCAGCCGCATTCGGCAGGCAGAAAGGCATGCGAACGTAGCTGTGCAGCGGACCCTCGCAGCGTCCCATGCGCGAAGGCCAGAAACGCTCCTGAGATGCGGCTCGGTTGAGCCCTGGGATGTCAATGCAAACGCGTAGTCCGCCATCCTCGCCTGTATGGGGAGCCAGGCCAGGCATGGGGAGATCGTCGTACATGGCCCTTGCTTCCTGAAGCTCCTGAGTGGTCTTGGTGATGAACTCCTGAACGTCGAGCTTTCCTTGCCCTGCGCCTTCCCGAGGGAAATGTGCGGCGAAGCATGCCTCCAAGTGGTGCCCGAGCACCTCCCTCTTGATGTTGGCAAGGTCTGAGGCCCTCCAGAAGAGAGCCCCCGATCCCTGCCCGAGGAGGGTGCTGGGCGTGCCTTCCTATGTGATGGAAGGAGGCGCCCCATGCACGGGCGCTGATCCTGACGCGGCACCACCCGAGGCGCTGACCTCCTGAGGCCTCGGGTGAAGCGGTTGCTTCTTCTTCTTGGGGATGGCCTCCGGAGGGTTCTCACCCTTGCTGCTTGGATCCTCGATTGATGCAGCTTGGAAGGCACGCTCGAGGGATCACACCGCATCTCTCTCTTCGCAGGGGACCGTGATGATTCCGCCGGTTCCTGCCATCTTGAGGATGTTGTAGCCGTGGTGGGTCACTGCCATGAACTTGGCCAGGGCTGGATACCCTAGGATGGCATTGTATCGTAGGTGGATGTGGGCGACGTCGAAGTCAATGAGCTCGGTGCGGTAGTTGTCGCGTTGTCTGAAGGTGACAGGGAGGCGGATCTGCCCTAACGGGGTGGTGGAGCCGTCAGTGACTCCTGAGAAAGGCTTGGTAGGCTGGAGCTGATCATAGGACACTTGGAGGTTGTCGAACATCTCAACAGATAGGATGTTAAAGCCTGCGCCGCCATCGATGAGGGTCATAGTGACCTGCACATTGCTGATGACTAGGGAACAGAGCATAGGGAGGACGCTGGCAGTAGCCGCGCACTTGAGTTGATCTGCTGAACTAAAGGAGATGGCACACTTGGACCACCTGAGCGGGCATGTGGCCTCGAGCTTGGGGAGGACCGTGTTCACCTCGCGAGCAAACTTCTTGAAGATGCACTCAGAGGCTGGGGCCTGAGCTCCACCCAAGATGCAAGCGATAGCACGTGGCTCCTGGAAGCCCCCAACCCCCTCGTCTTGATGATAGTCGTCATTCCTCCTTGGTGGTGGTGGCAGCGGAGGAAGGCCTGCGTTTCCCTACAGGCGGTCCTCGTGAGGCTGATCCCTCCAGGCGCCCTCACGAGGATGGTCCCTCCAGGCACCTTCGTGAGGCTAGTCCTGCCAGCGATCCTCACGAGGTCGGTCGCGCCACTCCTGGCGAGGGCCACTATCGTCCCATCGTCCTCCGCCATGTCCTCCTCCTCGGCCATAGCCCCGGTCATTGCGCTCGGGGCGTTGACCGAAGCGTCCTTCTCGAATGGCCCTAAGATCATGGCAATCGTTGGTGTTGTGGGTGTGGAGGTTGTGGTAGACGCAAAAAGGTCGGCTGCCCTTGGACGACTCCGGCTGGTCCCTGCCGTGCTTCGTGTCTGGTTCCGCGGCGAGCACGACCGCTCCCATGCGCTTGACGTCCTTGGCCTTGATCTTCCTTTCTCCTGGGTCGGCAGCTGGGAGATCGAGGAGGGAGAGGCGTCCCTCCTTAGCCCTAGCACATTTGGTCGCCAGGTTGAACAGATCTAGGGATGTGCACAACTCCTCGTGGATGGCCAGCTCTTCCTTCATCTTGAGGTCGCCGACGCCATCAGAGAATGCTGAAATGATAGCCTCGTCCGTGACCTTGGGGATCTTGACTCGGAAGCTGTTGAAGCGCTGGATGTATTTCTGCAGGGTCTCCCAGGCTGCTTCCTGATGCGGCGCAGGTCACTCGCGGCTAGGGGGCGGCTGCGAGTGCCCTAGAAGTTCGCGATGAAGCGACTATGTATCTCGTCCCAGGAAGAGATCAAGCCAGGAGGCAGGTTCAGGAGCCAGGAGCAGGCACCGTCCTTGAGTGGCATGGGAAACCAATTCTCCTTAACTTTCTTGTCGCCTTTGTCTGCCTCGATGCTCAGCTTGTAGATCTGCAAGAACTCTTCGGGGTTGGGGGTGCCGTCATAGCGAGCAGGCAAATCCGGCTTGAACTTGCCTGGCCAGGCGACGCTGCGGAGCTCGGGGGTGAAGGCGCGGCAACCTGCTCTAGCCACCGGAGCCCCTTGCTGCCGTGGAGCTTGCTCTTGATGATGCCCGCGCACCGCTGCCATTAGCAGCACGCACTCTTGTCATGCTGGTGCAGGGAGCATGGGGGCGCCTTCTCAGGGCCGAGGGATTTCTTGACAGCTTCTTTCTTCTCATGCGGGCGCCACGCGTGGTGGGTCACGTCCGGGGGTCATGTGTCTTCACCACAAAAAAAGACACATCCGTGACATTTTGGGCCAAACGAATTTTTTTCTGTCATACATATGACAATTCTATGACGATAATTGTGACAAACCCGGTATCATCATAGATGTGGTGGCCTCCTACTTCTATGACAAAAAATCATGACAGAAAATGGGCTTTTCGTCCTGGGCGGGCCGGAGACGCAGCTGCATGACATTCTTTGGGCCGTCCATGACAGAAAAAACCGTGGTAGAAGCGAGGGGGAGGAAAATTTCGGGGAGTTGCCGATTACGGTGGGAGGTTGGGGGCCGAGCGATGCGCGTTTCTCTCGTACACGTATGTGCGTGTGTGCGAGGCGTTGGCTCTAACTGAAACCGAGCGAGGCGTTGGGCTCTAACTGAACCCGAGCGATTGCACTGCAGGCTACGCGTTACTGAACCGGAGCGATCGATCGATGGCTATTAACTGAACCCGATGGAGCGATTCCTTCACTACTGCTGCTAACTGAAGCCG
>NC_041383.1:581029057-581034356 GCF_002162155.2 Triticum dicoccoides | reverse complement strand
TGAGTGGTGGCGTTGCCTCTGGATGAACAGGACCCCGTGGTGTGGAGGGCTGGATGAACAGTAGACGGTGGAGGGGTGGCCGTGGAGGGGCGGTTGAACAGGACCCCATGGTGTGGAGGGCTGGATGGACATTAGATGGTGGAGGGCTGGATGAACAGTAGATGGTGGAGGGGTGGTTGAACAGTAGCTGGTGGAGTAGCGCGCGGTGGAGGCTGGATGAACAAGAGCTCGTGGAGGCTGGAGGAGTCGACGGTAGCCCGTGGAGGCTGGAGGAGGTCGACGGCGGAGATGAACAGTATCGCGTGGAGTCCCGTTTTGCGGTACGCCACACCCCTCCTGATGAACAGGGCCCCTGTTTCGACCGTAGGAGGTCCGTTTCCTCCGTTTTGCGGTATGCCACACCCCTCCCAATCAACAGGACCCCCGTTTCGACCGTAGGAGGTCCGTTTCCTCTGTTTTGCGGTACGCCACACCCCTCCCGATCAACAGGACCCCCGTTTCAATCGTAGGAGGTCCGTTTCCTCCGTTTTGCGGTACGCCACACCCCTCCCGATCAACAGGACCCCGTTCCAAATGTGGCCGGTCGAACACAAGGCCGTATCCTCTGTTTTGCGGTACGCCAGGCCTCATTTCCATCGCCTGTTCCGTCCAAGCTGGTTGGCTCCCACGCAATCCGTTGCCTCCCTATGAACACGACACATTCCGTTGCCTCCCCATGAACATGATGCATTCCGTTGCCTCCCCATGAACACGACGATGACTCTGTTTCTCTGTTCCGACCAAGCCATGTACGTATGCGTGAGTAGGCGTTCGAGACCCTGCCCATATGTACGTACGTGGCCGTATTTTCTTTCTTGCACCCTCGCCGCTGTACGTACGTGTACATGCTATGTGCGCGCCTCTACTACGACACGTGCGCGCCTCTACTACGACATGTGCGCGCCTCTAGATCGACCAGTATGTACGTACACATTCGCGACCAGAATGACAACGCTACGTACGCTTCGACCAGGTGGGTCCCGACTGTCAGGCACTTCCTTGCCTGCGAAGATGTAGCTGGTGGGTCCCAGCAGTCAGGGGGCGAATCATTTTGTTTTATTTTTTTGCCTGGACGCACTTCCTTGCGTGCGAAGATGTAGCTGGTGGGTCCCAGCAGTCAGGGGGCCGAATCATTTTTTTTTGCCCAGACGCACTTCCTTGCGTGTGAAGATGTAGCTGGTGGGTCCCAGCAGTCAGGGGGAAACGTTTTTTTCGCGAAATACGGTGGCCCGTACGGTGGGTCCCCGCTGTCAGGTGGAGGAATAATTATTTTGCGCGTAATAAGGAGGCACTTCCTTGCGGCCGCCATGGACCCAGCTGTCAGCCTCTCCACGCAGAGTACTCTTCCGATGGAAGTCGGTCATTGACCACATTGACCACGCCACGCCGAGAGCACCACGGCGGTGGACAACGGCGAGGCCTAGGAAGGGGACGACGCGGAGCTAGGGAAGACACAACAGTGGATGCCCATGCGAAGAGAAGTACGAGGGTGAGGCTGCCGTCGCCACAGAATAACAGGGGGTGTGGGTGAGTAGAGGGATGGCCTGTCCAGCGGTGGGAGTAGTAGGGGGCGGTGAGGCCTCCGCGGCATCACAACCAGCCACGGGAGGCAGGAGCACGCGGCATGACCGGCGCTGCTTTGGGCGGCTGGAGCACGAAGAACAGAGGTTGAAGAAGCACTACGGCCGTTGGATGGACATCGTACAGTCACTTGAGCTAGAGTCGTTCATATTGACTAAGTTGACAAAGCCCTCCGTCCCCGTAAACTTAGTACGCTCACAAGTCAGCCTCCCACCAAGGTGAGTCCTAGCTAGCAGGGGGAGTATTCATTTTTTGTGCGTAATAAGGAGGCATTTCCGGTGGGTCCGAGCTGACAGCGGGGGGAATGTTTTTTCATGAAATACAGAGACCCTTTCGGTGGGTCCCAGCTATCAGGTGGAGGAATCATTATTTTGTGCATAATAAGGAGGCATTTTCCTGTGTGGGCCCCTACTGTCAGCCTCTTCCGATGGCTGTTGTTTGTTGACCATGTTGACCTCGCCGCGTCGAGAGCACAAACGCAGTGGACGAGGGCGGGGCCCAGGAAGAGAACCACCCGGAGCCGGTGAAGCCACCGCAGCGGATGCCCACGCTGAGGGGAGAACGAGCGCTGACTGGTCGGCTGCGGGGTGAGGCTGACGTCGCCGGAAAATGACAGGATGTTTGGGTGGTTAGAGGGATGGCCTGGCGGCAGCACAGCCAGCCACGGGAGGAGGGAGCAGGCAGCCCTGCCGGTGCTGGTTTGGGCGGCTCGAGCAGGAAGATCAGAGATTGAAGAAGCACGACAGCCGTTGGATGGACATCCAATAGTCACTGCTGTGTGTTGACTAAGTTGACAAACCTTGCGTACACGTCAAATTTTTTTTAGCACAGTGGCATCGTCAACCTAGTAGGCCCAGAAGTCAGCCTCCAAATCTGTGGAAAATAGCATACATCCCATTAGCCATTATTTTCAATAATTTACAGCCCATTTGGTAATTCTTAAGGATATTTGAATCCCATATTATTTTTATTAGCATTACAGACCATATATTCTGGGCACTGCTAAAAAATTCAACGAAATTTTGCATATTTTGGTGGGGTCCGAACTCTTTTAATCACGAAATTTTGAGTCACATTAAAAATAGTTTTCAAAAAATTATATCAAAATAAAATTCAGAAAACAATTCTCCGCAAAAAAAATGAATGAAATTTAGAATCTTAACTAGCAAGATGCCCGTTCGTTGCACGGAACATGAAGATGCATTTGTATGAGTAGTTTATCTTGTGGGTGAAAAGATGATATTTTAATGTAATTGGCAGTTGGCTTTGGTTTTTATAAGAGTAGAGTGTAGAGAAATCCTGAAAAAAAAATGATATTTTAATGCAATTGCCGGTCGGCTTTGGTTTAAAAATTTACAACCCATTTCTTACAACTTATATCCCGTTTTCTAGGGAAGCCCATTTCTTATCCCTCCTCGTCTTGAAAGATTTGCAGCCCAGCAGGGCTGAGAAAAGCAAGTAGGCCTCGGTTTTGGTATTCTCCCCAAAAAAGAACTGGGCTAGCCAATTTCAGAAAGAAAAAAATATCAACTGTGCTCGTCATGTGCTTAATAAAAGCGTAAGCATGGGCTAGACGGGCCACAGCCCCCGCACAGCGCGCAGTTGAGCTCCATCTCTGAAACTGAAAAAAAACTGGGCGAGCTGCTGGGTCCCTGGTGTTATCCGCTTGTTGTGTAATTTTCTCGTTTATTGACTACATTAACAATGGCGTGGAACCTAGTTGTCAGACAATTAGGAGGAAGTATTGTTTTGGCTTGTAATAATGACGCACCTGCTTGCGAAATGCAATGACCCTGGTGGGTCCCTACTGTCAGCCTCTCCACGTACAGTCATCTCCTGATTCCTCTTGGTTGTTGACCATGTTGACAACACCAGACGGCGGCGAGCACAGCGAGCTAACCAAGGCGGAGAACGACGGCAAGGCCTCGGACAGGAACGAACAGCAGCCATGGAAGATGCGGCAGTGTAGTGGTAGGTGGAGGGGAGTACGAGGGCAACAACATGCAAGTCAAGCATACAAATGGTACAAAAAGCCCAAGGATTAATTGTTCATCAAATTTTTAGACAAACCCAGATAGAACATGAAAGTAACATCTAACCCAACCACTCTTTTTTGCAGTCACAAACAAATGGATCGGTCTGATCCATAAAATCAACATCCTGTACAAAACAATTCATTTCAGGATGTCTACAACTTGTTGTAAATAGAAGCCGAGCACGTTTAGAAGCCCATTTGTCCACCTGAAACTTGTTTTTTTG
The DNA here is from genome assembly GCF_002162155.2 of Triticum dicoccoides. NCBI lineage: Eukaryota > Viridiplantae > Streptophyta > Magnoliopsida > Poales > Poaceae > Triticum > Triticum dicoccoides. The sequence continues at coordinate 581,030,477 of NC_041383.1, read as the reverse complement.
CTGTTCAACATGTTCGTCCATGAGAAATCTCTTGCTGTAAAAATTAAGCCTCATGGACAATAGTAACCTCGCATTCAACAGGAAGAATGTGACAAAGCTTCTGTTTGCCTGGTTGGATGCATATCGTCCCATCGTTATTTTCCTCAAACGAATGTCATGAGAACTGAGAAAATCCTTGTGCTTATTACGCCAACGATTGGTTATATGTTTTTCTCCATGTGGTTCTGCCTAAGTAGACATGAAGATTGAAAACAGTTAAGGTCTGAAAAAAGAGTATGTCGAAAGAACAACAGCTGAACAGTTAATTCTAGTACAATATATACAGGCTTTCAATGTGCATGAAATCATCACCTCTATGTATAAACTCTCCAAAGATCGAAAGCATCGCAGTAAGCCAATAATTATGTCCAGATCAAAACTATACATTCTGATATATATGATCTTGGCAGAATCCAGCGGCATTGATAGGCTATCAATGGGCGAACTCTTAATTGAGCATATAACATAATATTAGTACCCAAAGTGTCCTCCAAGATGATATAAAACTTATGCGCACAAATGAAAAATGCAGCATATGATTACAAATGTTTAGATGATAATATACGGTACCTGAAAAGGTGAGGAGCCAAACACCAACTCCTTGTGATTATTAAACGGGTCACAAATTACACCCAAGGTCTCCAGTTTGGGCACAGAGACGACAGTTATTTCTGAAGGTGTATAACAATTATCAAGGAGCAACCTTTCAAGTGAAGGGGCATCTTCGATGATGAGTTGTTGTCCTTCAAAACAAATTCCAATGCTTTTAAGGTGAGGCGACTTTATTTGGAGACAACTGATACCGATTTCTATTCCCAAAACAATCAGCAAGCGCTCCAGGGCAGGGCAATTGGAGTGGATGATACTGTGCAGTGAGGCCTCTGACAGATAAACCACCACAAGCGAAAGTTTTCTTTAGCAGTGGGAGTTGAAGCATTTGTACCAGATCATCTGGTAGATGGCACCGGGCGAAGGTGGCGGTGTGGAGAGAGGAGGAAAACCGTGAGATGGACAACGGTGGTGTGGGCACGAATTCTTGGTATGTTCGTGGTATGAAACTAGCGTGGTAATGGTAGAACTCAAACTGCTGGAGTTTTCCGAATTCAGGGGATGTCAGCCAAGCGTCCACCTTGCCGGGTATGGACAGCAGGTAGCTTGTCGGGATGCAGAGGCATTGAATGGGGCCCTACTGGTGAGAAGAGACGATGGCTCTAATGAGATCAAATTCAGGAAGGACAGATATCTGACGACAGTCGAGATTGAGGGGTGCGGTGTGCCATAGAGGGCGCCACCGAGTTGAGAGGACTTGTGTGCGACAGCAATCCTTGGTGGGGAGAAGCAAGATGATCTCCTCAAGGATGACGTCCGGGAGATCGCTTAT
>NC_041383.1:581023641-581028634 GCF_002162155.2 Triticum dicoccoides | reverse complement strand
TCTCTCCGCGCTACCGGGTGCGGGATCTACAACCGGCGTCACGGCTGGAGGGAGCCTCATCTTCTTGGCGCCGGGGCCAGCCGACTCCATTTTCCTTGTGGGCGTCGCGCCGAGCTCATGGGTTTGAGCAGAGTAGCCAGAGAAGAGCCTAGTGGCAGTGCGAGTGGGGAAGAAGGAGGGCTGGGAATTTCTGTAGGAGTGGAAGAAGAGGAGCAGGCGTTTTCTGTACGAGTGAGGAAGAAGGTGAGCGGGGTTTTCTGGACGAGTGAGGAAGATTGGGGAGCGGGGGGAATTGGGTGGCGAGACGGAAGCGGGAGAGCGAGCTATTCGTGTTTCTAAGGCCCGCTGCACTAACTACTCGCTTTTTCCCAAGAACCGCTCTCTTCTTTTGCGTTGCTGCATGACTGGCCATGCATGCAGGATGCATGTGCCCGCCGGCCACTGCATGCGCATGGTTTGTTACTAGGCCTATTTAATAGTGTAGTTATGGAGTAAATTAAGGAGATTTATTTTCTCTGTGTGCATCCACCAAATTAGAGGATGTGGTACTGGATGCAGACACTCACATTAAACTAACATTCAGAAGAACAAAAGTTCAGCATGTCTATGCATCTCAATGATTCACCATACTATAACCAATATACAAAATTGTGAGAAGGTGTGGAAATAAAGAAAATCGGTCGATGCTTCTCTCAGCAAAGGGCCTCCCTGCGCACGCATTAATTTCCTGGGCATGCTTGTTTCTTCTCAATGTTGCAAGCACTTTGAGCATGTTGGCAACTCCACAGCTAGCTAGCTGCCTCATCTTGCAATTGATGCTGACACATTTACAGCAAACACATGAGGAATAGAGATGACTCAACATGGGTCCATATTGTGCAGTTCACCTGATATCATATTCATTGTCCTGAATCTGAAAAGATAGGAAAACATTAGCTATACTTAAACGGTGTTGCAAAACAGTAGCACATATCAATAGCTCGGCATGACAAAACATGATCATCTGGACGAAGGGGATACTGACCTGCCTGAGGAAGATTACATATAATTTCATAAGTCCTTGGTTGATTTCCACCTTCGGCTGCACTGCTTGTTTGCTCCTCCCCACATGACAGGATCATTCCGCACTGCATTCAGCAAGTCAACGTACGAATAAGCTAATTTCATCTTGTGGTGGTCATTGTACCTAGTGACGAATGTAGGAATACCTGGAGCACCATGAGGTTAGCTGACAGCAGGTAGATGTAGCCATATAAATTTTGTGCGGTGCTACCAAAATTGAGGTTTGTATCCCTTCCCATTATGAGAATTCTTCTTGAAGTTGGTAGAATGTGACGGCTTGTTCTTTGCATCAAACTTGCCTTTCCCCTGAGATTTGTTCTTGTTGTTTTGGGGCTGGTTGGGCTGGAAGTTCTTCTCGTGTACCATGTGGGCACTAGAAGCTCCCTCGGGGACCCGAGCACGTGTGTCTTTTGCTCTCACCTTCTCCTCAAAATCAAGAGTGCTAATGAGATCCAAAACAGAAAACTCATGTCTCTTGTTTTTCAGAGAAGTAGCAAAATCGTTCCACGAAGGTGGAAGCTTGGCAATGATGGTCCCAGCAACAAATTTTTCCGGCAACACACACGTAAAGTACTCAAGTTACTTAGAGAGTGACTGTATCTCACGAGCCTGCTGAACAACAGAGCGCTCATCAGTCATCTTGTAGTCACAGAATTGCTCCATGACGTACAACTCATTGCCAGCGCCCGAGGGCCCAAACGTGGCTTCGAGCGCAGCCCACATGTCTTTGCCGCTGTCAAACAACATATACGAATCCACAATGGAATCATCAAGAACACTCAGCATGGCGGCTTTGAAGAGGGTATCCATGTTTTGGAAAGCTTCCTGCTGTGTAGGATTAAGATCGCCCTCAGGCTTACCCTTAGTGGCGTCATAGCAGTACATGATCTGAAACCAATATACTGCTCTTGTGCGCCACCTTTTATATTGCACCCCCTTAAAAGTAGGCGACTTCAAAAGCGCAGCAAAACCACTCGGAGTAAATTTCCTGTGATCAGGTTTTTGGATTGGATTGTTGAATATATGAGCAATTTAGTATGAGATTTAATCCGAATCAGCAGTAAATAGATCATGATGGCAATTGCAAACATCAAAGTAATGATGCGGACTAAACCAGGAGGACATAATCACATACTGTACAGCGGGAGCAGAACCGATGTGGTTGATGTTGTCACTCATGTCGTTGATGAAGAGGTTACCGAGATCGGGGAAGAAGGTTGTTGTTGAGGAAGTCGTCGCTGGCAGCAGTCATAGGAGTGTGCTCCCCAAAAACCTGATCGCCCCTCTCCCGTACAGGATCACGAAAGGCAGGGTTCGGAGGGCTGCTTTCCCTTCTCGCGGTGTACGCCGGAAGGAGGGCTGGAGAAGAATTGCGTGGCGGCACTAAGATCTGGAACGGTGCAAAACCATATGATACAGTGGCGGCTAGGGTAGAGCATGTCAGGTCGGAGTATAATAGTAGGCCTTTGGCCCCCAAACCCCACGTCCAAGTCAATGATAGCTCAAAAAAAGTTAATAATAGCCCCACCAAGGTTTGTCTCAAAGAAACGGAGTAATTAAGGCGTCCGTTAGCCCCTTTAGTATAAATACAATATCATTAATAATGGCCCCACCTTTTGTCTCACAAAGTAGAGTATGTTGGAGTACAACCGGCTACACGTTTACAATCCGCTTCTCTTCTCTCTCCTCTTCTCTCTCCTTCAACTAATCACAAATACTATATTTAAATCCTTATAGCCTGCTTATGTCATCTAATTATAGTACTTGCTCTAAAAGTTACTATCCACTGTGTAGTTTGAAATGCCGGGCGTGCAGCGGACAGTGTCCTCGGTTGGCGTGCTGCTTCAATGGCGGAAGCAGTGAGAGGTCGCGTCGCCCTGACTTGCCATCAATGTGGAGCGGCGGGCTCAGCTGGCGCCGGGCGGGAAGTGCGCGTGGGAGGGGGGAGGGTTTTTTGTTGGGCCAAGAAGGTGAGAAGCCAACTTGGGATCGGTCCGGACAGGGAAATATCATGTGCTCCCATACTCTGCATATGACACTAGTCTATGTTACTACTCCCTCCTTTCCGGTTTATAGAGATGTTTAGAGTAACATAGTAATATGTTACAGTACAAGTTACTCCCCACTATTACCAGCCTTGGCCTCTCCCAGTGCTCCACCATGTATAGCTGCTAAGCCTGCCACGTAGGCATAAAATATGATGTGGCACCAATAAACTAAGCACCTATGCATTGAACACGTGAGTTACTAAGCCATTTAATGCACTTAGCACCTCATCTAAAGAGCATTAATAGTATAGCCAGCTGCTGGCTATAAGCCTACAGCCCATCTTAGCACCTCATCTAAAGAGCATTAATAGTATAGTCAACATGTACAAAGTGCCTAGGAGAATGTGCTAGAGCTGGCTCTTCACGAAGAGCCCGCTTACCTTCTCTCACCTTTTCTCTGTCCTCCAACTAAGCAGAAATATACTAGTTTATTCCTTATAGCCCGCTAATTCAGCTCTATTATACTTGCTCTAAGCACATCTAAGCACTTACTAGCACCCCCTTGACCGTGGACCTTGACGTTGTACGTCACCTTATGTCTCATAATTTTCCTCGTCATCATCTGAGTCCTAGAAGATCTCACCCACATCATCATTAGCATGCAGCCGCCTTGATAGACAACGTGCCCAGAAGGAGTAGAGGCGACTGGGGACGCACCACCACCACGTCGTGGGCACTCCGTATGTGCTCGTGTGCGTGCAACCTGCGTGTTTTTCCATCGGTGCTAGCTCTAAGGCAGTGGCGAATCTAGCACCGAAATGAATGGTAGGTTCAAAGCATGAAGTCCCTAAGCTTGATTAGCAAAGCATTGCAATTGTTGGTTGTAAAACACCTCAGTATATTTGTCAAGTAGTATATTTAGCTGAAATATGATCTTTTGAGGGTAGGCTTAAGCCTATTGAAGCCCTACTAGTAGAATCACCACTGCTCTAAGGCCGAGGCTGCGGTCATCTTCGTCTCCGACTAGTAGTTGAGCAACGACGACAAAAAGGTGCTGCAAGAGATGCGTATGTGCCGTTGCATGCGAGCTTCGCCGTAGCACGACGAACCGGACATCGCCGCGGATGGCGCACGCCTCCATGCAGCCGAGTGTGTGCGCATGCATGTGTTATTCACGTGCATTCTGCGCCCGAGCGTGTGTGCATGGATGTCTTGTGTACGTGCGTTGTGTGCTCCATGTTGTGCGTGTATGTGCATGAGTTGGATCGGATGGAGTTAGTGCGTTGGCTTGTGTACATATTTTAGAGTGTAGATTCACTCATTTTGTTTCGTATGTAGTCCCTTATTGAAATATCTAAAAAGACTTATATTTGGGAACGGAGGGAGTATAAAACATCTTCAACTTAGCATCGTGATGTACCGTTTCTAGTGGTTAGCGAAAATTTCATGTTCTATTAGTTGTTTATAGGTGGGCATGCGGCAAAAAACAGGGGAAAACGAGCATGGTTCCTTGCAGACGCTCCACCGCGAGGTTCCTTGCTCCTCCTCGGTCGTCGGGAATCTATGCTCTTCAACTCTTTTCTTTTACGTGAGCTTTGTTCATCCTTTTCCCAACACGAGAGACATCTAGCATCAAGGTGCACGTGTCATGCAAGAAAATGGAGATAATCAGATAATACTAGCCAGAATGGAGAGTAACATACACTAGTAACATACACATATACCTAGACTATGTTACTACCTCAATAGTGGGTAGTAACATAAGTGTGGTAACATGCAAAACTTCATTTATTAGATTATAGACTCATATTGCATTGGGACATGTGATGTTATAGTAACTAGCTAAGTTACTAGTACTACATCTCCCATCATTAACTCATTGCCACGTAAGCAAATTTGCTGAGTTGGACTCGATGTTACTACCGAAGTTACTCTCACTGTGG
>NC_041383.1:581000594-581023423 GCF_002162155.2 Triticum dicoccoides | reverse complement strand
AAGAGGGGGGAAACCCTTTTCAAGTCGTGCACTTCGATGGCACCTACGCAATATTTTTTCTCCTCGATGGCACGAGAATGGCACGTGAATAGTGCATGTACTCAACGACGGAGCACGCGATGGTAGCAATGACATGGTCAGCCCTTTTTTGTAGAGAGTACGTACTACTAGTAAATAACTTTGATGTGTCCCGTCAACTCGCAGAACGATGAGAAGCTTGATTACGCCTTCTCCCTCGCCAACGCGTGCGCGGTGGCTCGCAGCACGAGGAGAAACTTTTGCTTACAAGCGGTCGACGTGCATCAGTTCATTTGGTGTCAGATTGCTAGAAGCACTACTGTAGAACCATCGACTTCCGGAAGAGGCGAAGATCCAAGCGCAAGGTCACCTACTAACCTTAGGCTAGGCATAGTGGGAGTAACATAAGTAGAGGTACCTCCTTTTTTTATTCTAGAAACAACCACACACGAATATCAAGGTGCTGGTTACGTAGAAAAAATTTCCTGCAGTCCGTGCTCAGCCCTCCTCTATGTCTCTTCTCAGCCAGCCAGTGGACGCGTGGAGCCCATCGTCTGTTTGCTCACATGCGGCCCCACATGTCAGTGTAAACGCAAGAGGACCCACTGAACCTGCACAATTTTCACCTCGACGTGCTGGTGATGAAAAAAATATCCAAGAAAGATCTTTGATGGCCGCTTTTGGAGTTACTCAAGAGTAGTAAGATTCTATTTACAGTTTAACCCAAGATGCACATCTCGTGGCTTCAACAACCACTCTATTTTCTTTCATGACACGACCTGGATGCTGGATGTCCCATGTGTTGGCAAAAGGAGGAAGAACCCGACCAAATCTTCGGTTGTGCTCTCGGATTAGACTAGTTGTGCTAACTTAAAATTTTTATTGTGTACTCCCTCCGTTCCAAAATACTTGACTTCCATTTGTCCAAAAATGGATGTACCTATATACTAAAACATGTCTAGATACTTATATATTTTGACAAATAGAAGGCATGTATTGTGCAACGGAGGGAGTAGAATGGATGCAAGTTTTTGTATTGGGAAGAAGAGTACATCCATATATTGATAGAGCGCAATTTAGTAGATGTTCTATCACTTTTAGCTAGCACAGAGGCTATAGATGAGATTAGTGCACTTGTTGATACTCCTACTTGGTATGCGTGTTGCTGCTTAGACGCAGAGAAAAATGGACCGGAGGGAGTACTAGAATATAGGCTAGACATGAGACTAGATGCGAGGAAGTAACGTCTACTTCTTTACACTCGAAGAAGCAAGAAGCACGCAAGATCGAGCCTCCGCAGATCAACAATGAATGCATCGAGAAGGCACTAATCCAACTTACAGGAGTAGTAAAATGTATTCTTGTTGTTCTTGTTTTCTTTGGTCTTGCTTTTCTAGTCAAAATTATCATTGGAGTTCGTGCAAAACGGAGGTCTGTTTGGGGTCGTGCGTTGCAGTTGGCCTTACAAGTGGGACCGCAATTAAGGAAACCGACTATCGGCAAACCCCCACCTCGCCCGCCGCGCGATGGCTGAGTTAGAGAAACGATGAGGTTGAAGAGATTGCTCTTGCATGGACTCCAAGAAATATGGTGTCAGATGGAAGTCGTGCTAGTGGCGTGTGCCGTACTCCTGGACATGAATGCTTGTTCTGGCCCATGCCACCCTACTACTCCTACTACTTACTATATAGTAGTAGTAGTACTAGTATCAAGGATTCGAGGTGCTGGTTACGTAGTAGAGTACAATATGGCTACAGTAAAAACACCCACACAACACACGAAGCATGTGAAGCTAGTACTCCCTCCGCTCCTTTTTGGTTTGCGCCTAAGAAAATTCAGTTTTTCCCTCAAAGCTCTGCGCCTTAGCTTCTTTACCCCACTCTTTCCATTTGTACCCCTCCCATCTATTCCGCTTTGACTGCATGTGCAGCCGCAGTAACTCCCAACTCTCTCTCCCATACCAATCGCCCCTTCCCAAGGCATGCGCATGCAGATAGAGTGACACACATGCAGGCATGGAAGAGTGAGACGCAAGCAGACTTGAGAGAGAGAGAGACATGCATGCAGCGCGAGAATTCCGGTGTGGGGCAGGCTCAACCAATGGTATCCATGCATAGAAAAACTAACCCCAGCCTCTCTCGGTAGGCCATCAGGGATAGAACTGTCCAATTTCAAACGAAACAATTGCTCCTTGGTATCCTGGCTTCACCTTAGACGCAAACAAAAGAGGACCGGAGGGAGTACAAATAGTGTACTACTATTGTTGATTGGCCTCATCCGATAACCTGTTGCAATGCACGTACAATTATGTATTCGGAAAATATTTTTTTGCCTCGTCGCACCACTCACTCACAGAAGCGACTCGAAAGCCATTCATAAATTTAGTAAGTTCATCACAAGCATATCATTTTATTACATACAACAGGTCATCAACCCACATCGACAACGAGGATACATTATAAATACTAAAGTTTTCACCACACAACAAATAACAAGCAATGAAATGAACTTCAACTCAACCATTCCTCGGCGTTGGAAACGCTTGCTTTGAACCACAAGTGATTCTCTGGGACGGGCCATCCATTGTCGATCTGGAGACCAACGCAGGACTGATCATCCAGGCTGAAGCGGCCTACTATATAGGTACCAGGGTAGGGAACCACCCAAATGTCCGAGGTATAGACACAGTTGCTTCTCATAAATGGTAGTAACATTGTGTCAACAACAGTTGGATCGCCTTTCACCATCATTGGATAGTTTTGTCCAAGGAAGAGCGAGTTTTCTCCAAGACTATCAATTCTGTACCAGGGAGAAGGAGTTGGCACTAGCACACTAGTATCCATCCCGAATACCATGCAACGGGTGTTGGAATAGGTCCGATGAGTGCGACCATGGGAGACTACACCTGCTTCCTTAGCAGTAACATCATCAGTGGGCTGTATACACACGAGAAGAGGTGATCCATCGGAATTATTTGCTAGGCGCCAAATAGTATATGGGCGCTGCTCGTCCTCATGCTCGTGATCATCACCATCGTCATCTCCCCCTTGGTTATAAAAATCTTCAAGTATAGGTGGTGGAATGTTCGCAGGACCTTGGAAACAAAAGAAGAAGGTTAATTAGTAAAGGAAACTTGCTAACCCGCATGCATGTGGATGAAACAATTATAATTACGGTGGAAGACAAACGTACCGAAACAACGACTCCATGCAAAAACAATGCCACAAGTGGTGGCAGCAAACACAAGGCCCTCGTATTCAATTGCATCACAGTACTCATCCGTGTACAGAAACTGATTTTTGAGCAATATCCATCGAGTCAAACTAGCAAGGACGACAACAAGCTTGTCGAAGATAGCAACAACTTCATAGTTGTTGTAATTCCAAGAGCGGTTGGGAACTCGAGAAATTGCTATCTTCCGTAGAAGACAGTCACCGTGATTGTATTTGAACGTGCATACAATACCGGTGTGCTCAACCTCTGGGCAGTCTGCTGAGATTTTTGGAAGTGGAACCCTGTCACGAGTGTACACATTCACAAGTTCCCACTCGTAGTTGGACCCAATGTAAACAACCCAATCTCCATTTGCGCCTGCCCAAGCCTTGCCCTCAAGTGATGGAATCTTAACATCATACGTATCATTATCAAGCGGCATCAACTTGCATAGGGTGAGGCCTCCGTCGTAACGGCGCCAGTCATCAGGGTCACGACGAAGAAGATAGGGGAGATCAAACCGCTCCTTGACTCTTGGGTTCCTTGTAATTATGTTATTAGTTGAGTCAAGAATGGGCTTGAACGAACCTGCCATGCTAGCTGAGGTGATGACGTCGCACCGATCAATGAGTTCCTCCACCACGTCATCTTTCAGATCGGGGCAAGAATAATGGGGTCGTTTCCATCCTGTTCCCTCCATGGAGAAGATGATCGAACAATGGCAGAAGAAAGGGTGAAAGGTTGAAGGAAAATGGAGGAGGGAGAGGAAGAGTGTGCGACAGCAGTTCCAAATCAAGAGGGAAAGGCAAAGAGTCAGTGGGCGGTTGCCAGTTTGCCATGGTTCACGAAGGGGCGCCCCGTCCTACACGTCGGTTCGGAAATACTCCTACTACTCGCCGTCGTCTCACTGATATGTTGGAACGGGACCACATGTCAACGAAACATGGTGTGTAATTTCTCGTGCAAAATGCAATCTGGCCGCGTTGGCCTGAGGTGCCGCATTAGTTTTTTTGAAAGTTTGCCGCATTAGTTATCGACCTTTATTTTTTTAACATGCAATCTGAATGGATAGCTCCTGTGGTCATCACACGTGAGCGGATATAGTGATGGTTGATTCGCCCGAGCAACTTATTATTGTGGGAATATGGGAGTACCAACGGATTCAAGGAACAGAGAAATGATGGTTTCTTCGTCCGAGCAACTTACTGTGGCGAAGGTGGGGCTCTGTGATTTGACTGCTCACTAGTCATTACTACTGCGGCGCAACGACCGGGGTGAATCTTTCCCTAAAGTTGTGTTGTGCACTCAATATTGCTGCATGGCAGGTGGAGCCGGATGAAGGATGTCCAACATGTCGGCGAAACGAAGTTGAATTGTTTCTGGCATTGCTATCTTTTTGCACACTTCTAAAACTAGTACATCATTGCTAACTACGAAGTTATTACTATCTTTTTCAACAGATAATCCCGAATGATTTTGTGCCTCATCTGATGTATACGCATGGTAGCCTTCATGTTTCGAACATACAACCAGGTCATCCTACGAATCTCAACTGTCCATACCGGGTTTCTCAAAGAAGTGGAGACATAACAATCAAAGAATGGAAAAAATGTATGGACAGTCGTAAGGAGCTACTTGGAAGCAAAAAGCAGCGAAGGGCAAGAATTGGAGACAGGATGATCGCCATTCTTCATAATGGAGAGTCAGGGTCTATATTGTTTTATGCTATTTTACCTTAAGGGTGTTTAGGTCCTACCTGATACTGATGATCATGTGCTAAGAACAATTACGTAGGGTTGGGTTCGATGACTATGAGGATGATGATCGTATGACTTATTATTAATAACGAGCTGGTAGAAGTTGTATGATGATGCATGATTAGTAGGACTTGTTATTATATATGACGATGTATGATGCGAGCATGCATGAGCATGTTATTTCAGCGGGTGAAATGAACATAGCAGCAGCGTTGATAAACCAAGGACGAAGATATAAGAGAGGACACTTCTCTCTATTAGCTAGCTAATAACAACCTAAAAATAACCCCCAAAACCCCTAAAGCAGCCACTTTTGTAAAAGAAAATGGACTTTTGGTCCCGGTTGGTGCCACCAACCGGGACCAAAGGCCCCCCTGACTGGGCTCGGCGGCCAGGCCACGTGGAGGCACATCTGTCCCGGTTCGTGTTTGAACTAGGACTAATGGGTGGGGGTATTTGTAACGACCCATTAGTCCCGGTTCATGAACCGGGACTAAAGGCCCTTACGAACCGGGACTAATTGGTGTTTTTCTACTAGTGCTACATCACCAAAACCACTTCAACGCGTATCGACACTACACCAGGCCCGTCTGCACCACCAAACTCCAACATTAACCCTGCTCCTTCTAGGAACGAGTAGATGCTCTATGTCTTCAAACCGTTTTGTTCATTACTGACAAACCATATGAGTTGATAGTCTTCAAGCGGGTCCTTATGGGTGGTTGCATTATTTTGCTGCATTATATTTGCCAAGTCTTACAACTCCCGTCTTTTGATACATTTGGTTCTCCGAGTTGTAACACTTAAACTTGATGGTCGTTTGCTACTTTATTTGCGATCCTGTGATGTGATGATAAATCCCGCATGAAATCATTCTGCAGACGTCCATTTTTCATTATGCATATCATTATCTTTGTTACTTCTTATATGCATAATGCATTGTCTTCACACTTTGATGATGGCCTCCACAAAGCAAAACCTGCCATGTGCATTTGCATTCAAACGCAAATCATTTATATGCACATCTTTAGGGGGAGCCTTGATGTCTACTACGCAACCTTCTTCTTGTAGACGTTGTTGGGCCTCCAAGTGCAGAGGTTTGTAGGACAGTAGCAAATTTATCTCAAGTGGATGACCTAAGGTTTATCAATCCGTGGGAGGTGTAGGATGAAGATGCTCTCTCTCAAACAACCCTGCAACCGAATAACAAAGAGTCTCTTGTGTCCCCAACACACCCAATACAATGGTAAATTGTAGAGGTGCACTAGTTCGGTGAAGAGATGGTGATACAAGTGCAATATGGATGGTAGATATAGGTTTTTGTAATATGAAATTATAAAAAACAGCAAGGTAACTAATGATAAAAGTGAGCGTAAACCGTATTGCAATGCGTGGAAACAAGGCCTAAGGTTCATACTTTCACTAGTGCAAGTTCTCTCAACAATAATGACATAACTGGATCATATAACTATCCCTCAACATGCAACAAAGAGTCACTCCAAAGTAACTAATAGCGGAGAACAAATGAAGAGATTATTGTAGGGTACGAAACCACCTCAAAGTTATCCTTTCTGATCAATCTATTCAAGAGTCCGTAGTAAAATAACATGAAGCTATTCTTTCCGTTCGATCTATCATAGAGTTCGTACTAGAATAAAACCTTAAGACACAAATCAACCAAAACCCTAATGTCACCTAGATACTCCAATGTCACCTCAAGTATCCGTTAGCATGATTATACAATATGCATCACACAATCTCAGATTCATCTATTCAACCAACACAAAGTACTTCAAAGAGTGCCCCAAAGTTTCTACAGGAGAGTCAAGACGAAAACGTGTGCCAAACCCTATGTATAAGTTCACAAGGTCACTGAACCCGCAAGTTGATCACCAAAACATACGTCAAGTAGATCAAGTGAATATACCATTGTCACCACAGATAAGCACATGCAAGACATTCATCAAGTGTTCTCAAATCCTTAAAGACTCAATCCTATAAGATAACTTCAAAGGGAAAACTCAATCCATTATAAGAGAGTAGAGGGGGAGAAACATCATAAGATCTAACTATAATAGCAAAGCTCACGATACATCGAGATTGTATCACCTCAAGAACATGAGAGAGAGAGAGAGATCTAACACATAGCTACTGGTACATACCCTCTGCCCCGTGGGTGAACTACTCCTTCCTCATCATGGAGAGCGCCGGATGATGAAGATGGCCACCGGTGAGGGACCCCACCTCCGGCAGGGTGCCGAAACAGGGTCCTGATTGGTTTTTGTGGCTACACAGACTTGTGGTGGCGGAAGTCCCGATCTATTATGCTCCTAGGAGGTTTCAGTATTTATAGGATTTTTTGGCGTAGGTTTCACGTCAGGGGGATCTCTGGGCTGTCCACGAGGCAGGGGGGCGCGCCCTAAGGGGGTGGGCGTGGCCCCAACCCTCGTGGTCAGCCCGGGACTCTTCTGGCCCAACTCTTGCACTCCCGGGTCTTCTGTTGGTCCATAAAATTCGTCAAAAATTGGCATGTCAATTGGACTTCTTTTGGTATTCCTTTTTTTGTGAAACTCAAAAACAAGGAAAACAGAAGCTGGCACTGGGCTCTAGGTTAATAGGTTAGTCCGAAAAATAATATAAAAGTGCATAGTAAAGCCCATTAAACATCTAAAACAGATAATATAATAGCATGAATACTTCATAAATTATAGATACGTTGGAGATGTATCAGCATCCCCAAGCTTAATTCCTACTCGTCCTCGAGTAGGTAAATGATAAAAGAAAGAATTCATGAAGTGTGAATGCTAGCAAGTGCACAAGTCTGATCAATGATATTTTCAGTCACCCTTTCTAGCATCATTATATGTCATAATAATAGCTCATCTCATAAAAAAAATTCATGATCAAGTAACAAGCTATTCACATGTTAAAGCATAGACCATAAACTTTCTTGAATACTAGCAAACCACATTCTGAGTCATCAAACAATTGCAATTTATCTTATTTTGAGGAAGGGTCTATGTCAGAGCTTTGATTTATCAAATCCCACATACTCAACTATCATATAGTCTTCCATTATTGCTACCACTCAAAGCATATTTTTAGAACAAATAGCATCCATCATACACAAAGAAAGATAGGGGCTTAATGTTTCGCCTCAAAACTTACTTATAATATAGATAATTGTCAACAATAATAATTCATGATCAAATATATTTGAATGGCCATATATGCTTAGATCTTTCCCCATCACATGATGCTTGCCAACAAAAGAGTTGGTTGGAATGAGAAGGAATATTACTAACTCTTGCATAAAAGTAAAAGATAGGCCCTTCGCAGAGGGAAGCAGGAATTTGCAGAGGTGCCAGAGCTCGATTTTAAAATAGAGATAAATAATTTTGAGAGGTATGCTTTCATTGTCAACATAACACCCAAGAGTTCCCAATATCTTCCATACTACATACATTATAGGCGGTTCCGAAATAGAATGGTAAAGTTTTTACTCCCCCTCCACCAACAATCATCAATCCATGGCTTGCCCGAAACAACGGGTGCCTCCAACTAACATCAATCCTGGGGGAGTTTTTGTTTGCAATTATTTTGATTTGATTTTTATCTTTTGATCATGGGACTATGCATCCCGGTTACCAGCCATTCTTCTTGTGAATGATGAGCGTAGTCCACTCATCGTGAGAATAACCCACCTAGCATGGAAGATACTGACAGCCCCTAGTCACTACATGAGCGATTCGGGCATACAAAACAGATTATTATTTGAAGGTTTAGAGTTTGGCACATGCAAATTTACTTGGAACGGCAGGTAAATACCGCATATAGGTAGATATGGTGGACACTCATGGAAGAAACTTAGTTCAAGGAATTTGGATGCACAAGCAGTATTCCTGCTTAGTACAGAAATTTAGGCTAGCAAAGGATTCTAAATAGCAAGCACCACATGTTGGACGATCTATAACAATATAACTTCTATACAAATATAACCAAGCATAACTCATGAAGTTGTCTTGTCCAATTTCAACTAATTTGCTCAGGTTTGAAAATAATTAATGGGGCTCACAATCATAGAAGATGTCTAGGATAGTATATTTATATGTGAAATCTCTCTTCCTTCAATATTCTTTCATGAATTGTTCAAGTACATATATAATTTCAGATTTATGATATTCAATTCATTCAACCATTTACTCATAAGATATAAGTGAACCACACGAGTAAATGACAAACTACTCTAAAAAGATATAAGTGAAGATCAATGAGTAGTTAAATAATTATGTAGCTATACGAAGACTCTCTCTCATTTAAGAATTTCAGATCTTTGTATTTTATTTAAACAACAAGCAAATCAAAACAAAATGACATTACAAGGATAGCACAACTCATGTGAAGAAGCAAAAACTTAGGTTCAACCGATACTAACCGATAATTGTTGAAGAAGAAAGGTGCGATGCCTACCGGGGCATCCCCAAGCTTGGATGCTTGAGAATTCTTGAAATATTATCTTGGGGTGCTTTGGGCATCCTCAAGCTTGAGATTTGTGTCTCCTTAATTCCTTTTATATCACGGTTTCCCTAAATCTCAAAAACTTCATCCACACAAAACTCAACAAGAACTTGTGAGATAAGTTAGTATAAAACAATGCAAAACCTTATCATTTTCTACTGTAACAAATTACTAACATTATTATTCAACATTTCATACTAAATGTCTCTGCATATTTAATACTCCTATCCTCAAATAGAATCATTAAACAAGCAAGCATGTGCAAACAATGCAAACATAACAACAATCTGCCAAAACAGTATAGTCTGTAAAGAATGCAATATTCATCATACTTCCCTAACTCCAAAAATTATAAGAAAAATACTAAGATGTATAAGATTTATCAGAGCTCAATATTCAAAAATATTCAACATTATATCACTCTCTGAATTTTCTAGGGAATTTTTGCAACAACGGTAAACTTTCTGTTTTGAAACAACAACATGTATACTTACAAAATAAGCATGGTAAAGGCTATCCTTGACATTTTTATTGGAAATAAAGATGCAAAAAATTATTCTAAATAACAGCAAGAAAATACTAACAAAATAAAATGACGCTCCTAGCAAAACACATATCATGTGGTAAATAAAAATATAGCTCCAAGTAAAGTTACCGATGAACGAAGACGAAAGAGGGGATGCCATCCGGGGCATCCCCAAGCTTAGGCTCTTGTTGGCCCTTTTATATTACCTTGGGGTGCCTTGGCAATCCCCAAGATTAGGCTCTTTCCACTCCTTATTCCATAGTCCATCAAATCTTTACCCAAAACTTGAAAACTTCACAACACAAAACTCAACACAAAACTCGTAAGCTTCTTTAGTATAAGAGAATAAATCACCACTTAGGTACTGTTGTGAACTCATTCTAAATTCATATTGGTGTAATATCTACTGTATTCCAACTTCTCTATGGTTCATACCCTCCGATACTACTCATAGATTCATCAAAATAAGCAAACAACACATACAAAACAGAATCTATGAAAAACAGAACAGTTTGTAGTAATCTGTATCATTCGAATACTTCTGTAACTCCAAAAATTCTGAAATAAAATGGTGGACCTAAGGAATTTGTCTATAAATCATATGCAAAAATAATCAACCTAAAATCGCTCTCCAGTAAAAAATGGTAGCTAATCTCGTGAGCGCTAAAGTTTCTGTTTTTTACAGCAAGATAGCATAGACTTCACCCAAGTCTTCCCAAAGGTTCTACTTGACACAAACACTAATTAAAACATAAAACCACATCTAACCAGAGACTAGATGAATTATTTATTACTAAACATGAACAAAAATCAAGTAACAAAAATAAAATTGGGTTGCCTCCCAACAAGCATTATCGTTTAAAGCCCCTAGCTAGGCATGATCATTTCAATGATGCTCACATAAAACATAAGAATTTAAACATAAAGAGAGCATCATGAAGAATATGACTAGCACATTTAAGTCTAACCCACTTCCTATGCACAGGGATTTTGTGAGCAAACAACTTATGGGGACAATAATCAATTAGCATAGGAAGGCAAAACAAGCATAGCTTCAAGATTTTCAACACATAGAGAGGAAACTTGATATTATTGCAATTCCTACAAGCATATGTTCCTCCCTCATAATAATTTTCAGTAGCATAATGAATGAATTCAACAACATAACCAGCACATAAAGCATTCTTTTCATGATCTACTTGCATAGAAATTTTACTACTCTCCACATAAGCAAATTTCTTCTCATTCAAAATAGTGGGAGTAAACTCAACAAAATAACTATCATGTGAAGCATAATCCAATGGAAAATCAAAATCAAGATGAAAAGTTTCATGGTTATGTTTATTCTTTATGGCATACATATCATCACAATAATCATCATAAATAGTAGGCATGCTTTCATCATAATAGATTTTCTCATCAAAACTTGGGGGACAAAAAATATCATATTCATCAAACATAGCATCCCCAAGCTTGTGGCTTTGCATATCATTAGAATCATGGGTATTCAAAGAATTCATACTAATAACATTGCAATCATGCTCATCATTCAAATATTTTGTGCCGAACATTTTATAGATTTCTTCTTCTAGAACTTGAGCACAATTTTCCTTTCCATCATTTTCACGGAAGATATTAAAAAAATGAAGCATATGAGACAAACTCAATTCCATTTTTGTAGTTTTATTTTATAGACTAAACTAGTGATGAAACAAGAAACAAAAAGATTCGATTGCAAGATCTAAAGATATACCTTCAAGCACTCACCTCCCCAGCAACGGCGCCAGAAAAGAGTTTGATCTCTACTATACAACCTTCTTCTTGTAGACGTTGTTGGGCCTCCAAGTGCAGAAGTTTGTAGGATAGTAGCAAATTTCCCTCAAGTGGATGACCTAAGGTTTATCAATCCGTGGGAGGTGTAGGATGAAGATGGTCTCTCTCAAACAACCCTGCAACCAAATAACAAAGAGCCTCTTGTGTCCCCAACACACCAAAGACAATGGTAAATTGTATAGGTGCACTAGTTCGGCAAAGAGATGGCGATACAAGTGCAATATGGATGGTAGATATAGGTTTTTGTAATCTGAAATTATAAAAACAGCAAGGTAACTAATGATAAAAGTGAGCGTAAACGGTATTGCAATGCGTGGAAACAAGGCCTAAGGTTCATACTTTCACTAGTGCAAGTTCTCTCAACAATAATAACATAACTGGATCATATAACTATCCCTCAACATGCAACAAACAGTCACTCCGAAGTCACTAATAGCGGAGAACAAACGAAGAGATTATTGTAGGGTACGAAACCACCTCCAAGTTATCCTTTCTGATCGATCTATTCAAGAGTCCATAGTAAAATAACATGAAGCTATTCTTTCCGTTCGATCTGTCATAGAGTTCGTAATAGAATAACACCTTAAGACACAAATCAACAAAAACCCTAATGTCACCTAGATACTCCAATGTCACCTAAAGTATCCGTGGCCATGATTATACGATATTCATCACACAATCTCAGATTCATTTATTAAACCAACACAAAGTACTTCAAAGAGTGCCCCAAAGTTTCTACTGGAGAGTCAGGACGAAAATGTGTGCCAACCCCTATGCATAAGTTCACAAGGTCACTGTTCGGGATATAACTACTGAGTATAAACCGCCCAAGAGGGGCCGGGTTATACTCACAAGGAATCATCCGTATTGAAGCCCATGAAGACAAGGAGTATGGAGCTTTATTACAGAGACTTAAAGGCCCAGAGTCCAAGGGCAGATTAGGGCCCATAGACGTAAACCGCCATGAGATACGTAATTTGTATTGTAAGATAGGAAATGGTAGAAACTGAGCCGGACACATGTATGAGCCGGCCTCGGGATTCTGTAAACCGCCGGGCGTCAACCTATGTATATAAAGGAACGACCCGGCGGCGGTTCAGGGACAAGAAACAACAACTCGAGAACTTGGCAAAGCGGAATCGCTCCCTAGTTATCGAGACCCCATCAATTCCACCACAAACTGCATCGTAGGCTTATACCTTCACCGCAAGGGGCCGAACCAGTATAAACTCCCTGTGTCCTTTGTCCGGTTTAACCCATCTAAGCTGACCTAGTCGCGATGGCTCCACGACTAAGTCCTCACACTAGGACATCTGACGTGATAATTCCACAACAGTTGGCGCCCACCGTGGGGCTATCGCACGATGGTTTCAAGTTCTTGGAGGGAAAGTTCAAAGGGCTCAAGGGATATGCAGTGGGCCGGATGACCAAGAGTTGTTGCGGCAAGCTCTACATCGATGATACAGGCCGGGGCCCCGACACCGGCTCAATCGAGTACGGGTATCGGGTCCCCTTCGGAGGAATTCAAGTCTTCATCGGCAAGATCGGTGAACCGGGCCCTGAGCTGGACATCTGCACCAACCTTGTCGAGACGGCTCAGCGTGCAAGCCCTGCCCGGGTTCAGCCCGCCATGAAGCATGCATTAGTAGGATTCATCCATGGTGTAGAATCTAAACCGGTATTCGGCGGTGAGATGGCGGTCTATTCAGATGGTGAGTCATCCACCGGGGAGACCGAGTCATTGTACCAAATGCCAGATGGCCGGTTTGGGGGCTGTTCCGATGGTGATAGTATTCCGGACCCCTTTGAACCGCCAAATCGGGTTGCAATCTTCATGGCCGTTACGCAGCCCGCGCCGCACTCGTGAGATGCGGCAGCAATAATTTCTGAATTGGCAGCAAGGGCAGGGGCCCCGCGCGCCTGCCGGCTCAAGTCTTGTCCAATTTATTGGACGCCCTATCAACGCTGTTGACCACAGAGGTTAATCCGGATAATCAGTATGAGCATAATGCAGAGGTCAGGAAATTGCGAGACCAGATAACTCTGGCTAAGGAGGAGATGGCCGTTGAGGAAACTAGGATGGCTGAGGAGCGGGCCGCTTTCGATGCTCAGGCGCAACGGATTCAAGCAGAAAATTACCGGCTCATGTTGGATCAGAATGCTTCAAACGACGTGATGAGGAGAAGGCACCAATCTCGTCTACCGACAATTTATGAGGCAAGGAATTTCTTCAGCACGCCAGGAGCAGGAACCAGTAACCCGGCAGCGGTAAACCGGGTTGACGCACCTGGAACAGGAGTGCCGGATCAGCCACGGGCAACAGACCCACCTCGACGAAATCATGACCCGCCTCAGTACGTGCCAACACCGCCGTGTCACTTCCCAACCCCGTTGGATAACCTGATCGCTGCAGCATCCCGATTGGCAGCTATTCTGATGGACGGCGACTCTCCGGCGGCGGTTGAGACACGGCGGGCCAGGGATCTTCTTCAAACATCTATGATTTAGCAGTAGGCTTATTTATATAGTCAAGACAGGATTCATTGAACCCCACGCGCAGTAGGCACATTGATAAACCGGCTGTATCAAGCAGCGGGCGGAACCGTAATGCTCCTTGAAGGCCTAACCTGGCGGGCGGTGGTGCAAATGCTCAGGACGTGGTGAACAACAGCAGAGTGTGTCGAGAAGCCGAGTTAGCAGCACAACACGCAGACCGTCAGCTCACTCCGGTTCATCCGACGACTTCGGTGGAACGAGGTATTACTTTCAGCTCTTGGGGGTGCCATGTCTAACTCCGGATCTACTAATGTGCGGTTACCCAAGGATTTCAAGGGTCCACAGAATGTACCCAATTACACTGCTGATTTACCCCCCTGAGTCATGGGTTGAAAGCTATGAAATGGCAATGGAGATGCTGGATTAGATGAAGCGGCATGTGCTAAGTACTTCACCATGATGTTGGATGGAACAGCTCACACTTGGCTGAAAAGTTTGCCAGCTAACTCCATTAGGTCATGGGCCGAGTTAAAAGCCCGGTTTATAATGAATTTCAAGGACACATGCAAGCTGCCTATGTCAATTGTGGATCTGGCCGCTTGTGTTCAAGAAGAAAACGAATCAACAACTCATTAGGTGTGTTAGGTTTCGGAGATTTTGCATTCATCGGACCGCATCAATGCCGATTTAGCAGTCATCACGTTGGAGGGCAATTGCCGGTTTAAGCCTCTGAAGTTGAAATTGGGATGACTCAAGCGTCATTGCAATGACATGGGAACACTTATGGAAGCTCTGGTTAAGTATGCCGATTCTGATATTACCAAGGATCCCGAGTCTGACAAGGAAAAGGTGGGGAAGGGAAAGAAGAGCGGCAACACCAAGGGGCAGCAGCATAATCCGGCTGGCCATGGGAACAATGTTGAGGACGAGGCCTTGCTCCACGGTCTTCGGGTGGCTAAGGAAATGAACTTAAGCCAAGTACGATGCTTTGGGGACTCTGATCTGGTGGCTCAGCAAGTCTCTGGTACTTGGGACTCTAAGGATCCACTCATGGCAGCTTATCGACGAGAGGTGGATATTGTTGCTGGTCACTTCAAGGGTTACCAGGTTGAGCACACTGATCGGTGCAAAAATGAAGCGACAGATGCTTTAAGTCGGCCGGGGTCTCAGCGTAAACCGGTGCTGCCCAATACCTTTGTGGATGTTTTGCATAATCCGTCGGTCAAGTTACCTATAGAGGAGGACCTGGCTATTCCTGATCCGGGGGCTCAGTTGGTGGTTGCTCTTCACATTATTCCGGATTGGACGGTTCCATATTTGGCATATATGAACCGGGGCGAGTTACCGAAGGATGAAGTTTTGGCCAGACAGATAATCCGGCGATCCAAGTCCATGACTATTCATAATGGTGAGTTACATCACTCCAGTGTCTCGGGGGCATTTCACTGCGTTTCTCCTAAAGAAGGCCGTGAGATTTTGCGTGAGATCCACGAAGGCGACTGTGGTCACCACACCGGTTCAAAGTCGTTGGTGGGTAAAGCTTTCCATCACGACTTCTATTGGCTGATGGCTCATGCTGATGCTGAGGACTTGGTGAAAAGGTGCGACGGTTGTCAGAAGTTTTCACGCCGAGCTCATGTTCCATCTCAAGAGCTAAGGATGATTCCAATCACTTGGCCATTTGCTACTTGGGGGATTGATATGGTAGGGCCTTTTAAGCGGTCCAAAGATAAGAAGACCCACCTTTTGGTGGCTGTTGATAAGTTCACTAAGTGGGTTGAGGTGGAGCCAGTTCGCAAGTGTGATGCAGCCACGGCGGTTCAATTCATGAAGAAGGTGATCTTCTGCTTCGGTTTTCCACACATCATTATAACAGATAATGGCACGAACCTCTCCAAAGGCGCTATGGAGGACTTTTGTCAACGAGAGCACATCCGGCTCGATGTGTCATCAGTGGCTCACCCCCAGTCCAATGGTTAAGCTGAGAGAGCTAATCAGGAAATCTTGAAGGGCATCAAGCCCCGGCTTATGGTTCCTTTGAAAAGAATGTCAGATTGTTGGGTGGAAGAGTTGCCTTCTGTGTTGTGGAGCATTAACACCACCCGCAATCAATCTATGGGTTATACGCCTTTCTTCATGGTTTATGGGGCAGAGGCAGTTCTTCCCAGTGATATTCGCCATGACTCACCTCGGGTGGCAGCATATGTTGAAGCGGACAATGAACAAGCACGCGAAGAAGCGCTGGACCTGTTAGATGAAAAAGGGACATGGTGGCAGCTCGTTCGGCAATTTATCAGCAAGATCTGCGGCGTTATCACAGCCGTGGGGTTAAGACCAGAACTTTCCTAGAAGGCGACTTAGTGCTCCGGCTCATCCAGGATCAGACAGATATGCACAAGTTATCCCCACCTTGGGAAGGGCCCTTTGTGGTCAGCAAGAATTTGAACAATGGTTCATACTACCTTATCGATGTTCGAGAGCACAAAGACTCACGCAAATCGGAGGAGGAGACCCGCCGGCCGTGGAATATTGCTCATCTTTGGCCTTACTACACCTGAGCCATAGGCTCCTATTATGTACATATTTGGACAATGTATATATTATGATCAATATAATAAACCGGCATCCTTGCTAAAGTGGGCCCTCTGCCATTCTTCTTTAAAGATTTCTTGGTTACATGGGGGCTTCTGCTTATAAAGCGGAGTTCCGATTATCCATTAAACTGGCTTATAAAGCCACAACAAAGCTTGGGGGCTTTATACCCAAGGGGACAAAGAGAGTTTGTTGCCAAGCACAGCTCAAACATAGGCACCCACGGAGCACAGCTCAAAATGTTACATGGGGGCTCTTTGTGCACAACAACAAAGATTTTTTAAGGACCATTGTAATAGGCTATCAAGCCAGGCTTGGAAGCTAGGTGTATTCACCTAAACCCCCGGGTTAACCTGCCTTCATCAAGTAAGTCACTCCGCCCAGGTAATCCTGGTATGACCCGCCGAACATTTGACAAGTCAATCTTATACATACCCTGAACTTGTCAAAATTAAAACGACGATTGGTTAATGTGAGGTCCATCTTAAAAGGCTTTATAAAATGGTTTAACTCAGTGGCCTGGCAGCCCATGAAAAGCCTCGAATTTTGGCCTAGCAGCCCTTGAAAGCCTCGACTACAAGTTTTCATTTGCTTTTATTTGTCAATGTCTTTTCTCCTTTGATAAGGTTTTATGATACACCGGCGTCTATTGACCCGGCCTGACTATAAGTCGTCAATATAACCCGATGTTTTTTTACCCAGCCGGGCTTTGTCTATAAGTCGCCAGGATTATCATCCGGTGTTTATTATAACCCGACATGGTTTCGTTATAAACCAGGAAAGCATGGTGGGGGTAATCAGTGCTCCTGATTTGGGTTATCACCCTTACTACAAAAAGTTGGTACAACCAACGATGTCATTCAACATCACAGGTATGATATATTTCATATTATTCTTAAAGGTACAACCTTGGTTATAAACCATGGTTTTATATTGGGCATTATGACCCGTCCGGTGGTAAACCGCCAGGACATTTTCAAACTGTTATCTGCAGGAACAGGATTCAATAAAATTGCTAAGGCACATAAGCAGACATAACATCATCATGACGGATTAAACAGTGTAATGCAAAAGTGCACGATGGCAAACAGATCAAAGAAGTTTTTCAACTAGCCTATTACAAGGCGCTTTGATGCCCAAAAGGGTAATTGTTTATCACACGGATCGCAGTGTGCAGAAACTAAACCGGCTGTCGGATCATGATTCATCACTGGGCTGACGTGAAGACTGTGGATCGTTGTGGGTCGGTTCATCCTCCTCTTCTTCACCCAGCTACTGGAAGTCAATGGTTGACTAATCGATCCTAGTTAAGGTTCTGAACACAGTTTCATCATTTATAAGGGTGGACGGTTCGACATCAGGGGCATAAGTGTGCTTATGGATTGGCGGGATAAGGTCTTGCACATCATAAGTTGGCACACTAAGCCGCTTGTTATCGGCATCATAAACCGACTGGTAAAATGACAAATCAGTGTTGTCAGCCAGTTTGCTCACCAGTGGACGCATTTCCCTTGTTATGGCCCTAAGGTCATCATTATCAAACTCTGACCCATCTTCTTCGATGCTTGGATAACCATCCCCTATGTCAGACGGATCAAGATCAGATGTCCATGCCTTGGCCCGAGTCAATACAATAAGAGCACTGGCCCTAGCAGCTGATCATTTCAACTCCTCAATACGGGCAGGCATCATAGATAATTTCTCCAATGTTTCCTTGATCAAAGTTGGGGGTGGTTTGTTATGTGAAGCTGTGCAGATGACCCGTTGAGCGCTGGAATATAATTGCTCTATTAGCGTATAAGCAACCTTCAGTTTCTTACGCATATCCGAGCCAAGATGAGCAACTACCTGCAATGGTCAAACATTAGTAAACCGGCAATATCATGGAGGTTGTTATTTAAAAGCTGAAGAGGATATTTACCAAAGACAACAGTGGTCATAGCATTGACTTGTTGCTTCAAACCAGCCAGTTCTTCCACTTCCAGATTAAGGGCTACTTCAGCATCTTCTGCCCGTTTCACCAGAGTTGCTTTTTGAGCATCCCATCCTGCCCGCTCCTTTTTGAAGTCTTCTTTCAACTGTTCCATGGCTGTTAAGGTCCTGGTCAACTCGTCTTTTGCTTTGGAAGTTTTTGCTTGCTGGGACTTGATGTTTTCTTGAAGATCAGCAATTTGAGATTCTTTTTTGCTCAGATCAGCCTGGAAGAGACAGTTAATGAGTTGGTAGCGCATGTTTGAAGTCCCAAGTACATAACAAGTTATACACTTAGCACTTGGGGGCTAATGCCTAACACTTTTTTACACAAAATGGTAAACTCCCAAGGCTCAATACAAGTACTAATCTTGGCACTTGGGGGCTAATGGCCTTACAACATGAAGTCACGGTTCATCTTGAAGAGATAGACCGACTCTTGGGGCCTACACAGGTGAAGTTGATTTATTATTCTATAAAGTCCCGGATCACCTTGAAGAGATAAACCGTCCCTTGGGGGCTACTAGAGTTGATATTATCCATAAATCAGAAGGAAGGGATATTTATGGAAAGTTTGAACAGAAATTACCTCATGGCACTCCTTCATCAGGCCTACTAAACTGGCTTCATAGTCACGGCTTGTGTACAGGCAGTTTAAGTATCTAGAATGCGGCTCTTGAGCGTCGAGGTGGGCATAGCTTGATAAATCAGTCTTCCACTTACCCTTGTCCAGAGCACCTTTTTCCTCTTTGGCGCTGTGTTTGGATAAGACTATGGGGTGGAAAGGAGAGGTGTGACCAGTGCCAGTAATGACATCATCATCATCATCACCTTTAGCCGGGCTTGGTGGATCATCAGCACCTTTGGCCGGGCTCGGCGGATCATCAGGATGAGTCATTGGATCAACATCCATGTGTTCAACTTCAGTTGCTCGATCCGACATCGGCGGGTCATCTGGAATATTGTCGACATCTGGATTTGACGGTTCAGGAGTTCTTTCTGATTCGTTACAACTGGGGTCTTCAGCTGGTGGGTTCACCTTGGCTTTCTTCCTGGCTCTGGCTTTGGCCCTGGAAAGATAATAAGTATGCATCAGAACAGAGTAAAGGTTAAAAAATGAAGGTAAGACAGATTAAGAGGATATCGGAAATAACCCGCCTTGGGACAAGGTATATCAAAAGTTCAAGAGACCTCTTGACGGCATTTTCGAACTGGGGTGTCCGGTAAATCGGAGGAGGTAACCACCTGGCCGCTATGCCGGGTCGTGCGGCGAGTTTCATGCTGTTGTGTCTTCAAAAGAAAGTGAGGATCCGAATAAGCGAGAAGGTGTGAAAGTTTTACTTTTCGGACTGCTCAACGAATTTTGGGTAGAGGCAGAGGATTTGAGTCGGAAGAAAGAGTAATTACCTCTACATCACCAGCATGACTGGCCTCCGCATCATCCTGGTAACGATCATTGTCAATAAGATGTATGAAAAAAGAACTAAGAGAATCAAGTTGTACCTCTGAATCCGGATAATCAAGCTCTTCATCATTATTCAGGCCAGGGGATTTGGCAGTTTTCTTCTTTGCTGGTTTCTTTGTAACTCTGGTGTTAGGGCGAGGAGTTTTCACCGGTTTATCCTACGATTTCGTCTGTTTATCCTGCGGCTTCCTTTTCCAGAACAAATCATTACCCTGCAAAGATGAACAAAAGGTTGTGAGGAAGTATTTAAAGGAGGGTGGATTATGATAAGAAGGATGCAATTCTTACAGCTGGCAGTTTATTGGAGACGTAAAAGGGACTAAGCCATGTCTTGCTGCACTCAGATATCGGTTCATCCAACATCTTTTTGACAGCTTCAGTAATATCATCGTTAGATAGATGAATATCAGTGTGCCGATGAGGGTCTTTGACATCCCCAGTGTACTCACACATTAAAATGGTGTGACGGCTTAAGGGTAAGATACTCCAAGAAACCCAACAACAGACAAGGTCGATGCCAGTTAAACCGTTCGCCATAATGGCTCGGAGCTTTGAAAGCTGTGGTGCGTATTTGGATTATTCCTTTGCAGTAAGTCATTGGGGAAATGGATGTTCGCTGGTAAGCCGGTGGGCACGGTAACCCGGTAGAGGATTTTCATCATCAGGAGCTGTGCTTCGGCAGTAAAACCAAGTCTGATTCCAGTCCTTGGGGTGGCTATGATGTTTGGCGTGAGGAAAATTAACATCTTTCCTTTTCTGAATTATTACTCCGCCAAGTTCAGTAGTAGGACTGTCCGTAAATTCGGTACGACGGTTTAAGTAAAAGAAATCTCTGAAGAATTCAACAGTAGGTGCTTCTTGTAGATAAACCTCGCAAAACACTTGAAAATTGCAAATATTGGACACAGAGTTTGGTCCGATATCTTGAGGGTGTATCTGGAAGCTAGCAAGCACGTCCCGGAAGAACTTTGATCCTGGAGGGCTAAAGCCTCATTTCAGATGATCAGTAAATACAATCACTTCTCCATCTTGGGGCTCAGGAGGATTT
Source organism: Triticum dicoccoides (assembly GCF_002162155.2). Taxonomy (NCBI): domain Eukaryota; kingdom Viridiplantae; phylum Streptophyta; class Magnoliopsida; order Poales; family Poaceae; genus Triticum; species Triticum dicoccoides. The sequence continues at coordinate 581,001,986 of NC_041383.1, read as the reverse complement.
TCGGGACCAGGGACCCACCAGTGGATGTTTTCTTTGCTTGGTAAAGCGCCAGTTAAAACATACCCAGTCAGTTGCTCTTCAGTAACCCGGGAAGCACTACAAAAAAATACACTTCTGTGACGATATGTGTTTGTCACAGTAGGTCACGTTTTTTGTCATGCATGTACATCCATGACGATTTTATGACCGAATCAAGATAGTCATACCTGTGCTGTCGTAGAAGTGTTCCCTGACATTACCAAAATTATCATCACGGAAGTGTCCACTTTCATGACGATGAATCGCGCGTCACAGAAGTGCTTTCATCAAGGGTGACTAACACGTGGCATCCACCGTAACGGAACGTCGTTAAGCTATCGGGTCGGGTTTTAGATCCGATAACCCGTTAGCAGCCCCGACCGATGGGGATTTTCCACGTGTAAAGTCATCATTGGCTGGAGGAGACACATGTCAGGTCTGCGTTGGCACAGGTGTCACTCATCCAATGGGCGAGACACGCCAATGATATGTTGACACGTGGACCGGCTCATCAAGTTTAAATGGGTCGGCCCAACTAAAGGCCCACACGATTTTGCGGACCATAATGGTCCGGCCCAGCTAAAGGCCCACGAGATTTTGCGGACCATAATGGGCTGGCCCAGCTAAAGGCCCACAAGATTTTGCGGGCCATAATGGGCCGACCCAGGTAAAGGCCCACAAGATTTTTGTGTTCCATAATGGGCTGGCCGAGGTAAAGGCCCACAAGATTCTTGTCGATCATAATGGGCCGGCCCTGCTAAAGGCCCACAAGATTTCTCTGACATTAATGGGCCGGCCCAGCTGTAGGCCCACAAGATTTTGAGGACCCAAGTAGGTCGGCCCATTAACTGGCTGCCATGTTCACTACAGAAAAAAGACACGTCCATGACATTTTGGGCCGAAAGAATTTTTTTCTGTCATACATATGACACTTCTATGACGATAATTGTGACAAAACCCGGTATCATCATAGATGTGGCGGGCTCCTACTTCTATGACAAAAAATCATGACAGAAAATGGGCTTTTCGTCCTGGGCGGGCCGGAGACGCAGCTGCATGACATTCTTTGGGCCGTCCATGACGGAAAAAACCGTGGTAGAAGCGAGGGCGAGGAAAATTTCGGGGAGTTCCTGGTTACGGTGGGAGGTCGGGGGCCGAGCAATGCGCGTTTCTCTCGTACACGTACGCGCGTGTGTGCGAGGCGTTGGCTCTAACTGAACCCACGCGAGGCGTTGGGCTTTAACTGAACCCGAGCGATTGCACTGCAGGCTACGCGTTACTGAACCCAAGCGGTCGATCGATGGCTGTTAACTGAACCCGATCGAGCGATTCCTTCGCTACTGCTGCTAACTGAAGCCGAACGATTGGATGAAC
>NC_041383.1:580980713-580999999 GCF_002162155.2 Triticum dicoccoides | reverse complement strand
TGTGGAGGGCTGGATGAACAGTAGACGATGGAGGGGTGCCCGTGGAGGGGTGGATGATCAGGACCCCGTGGTGTGGAGGGCTGGATGAATAGTAGACGGTGGAGGGGTGCCCGTGGAGGGGTGGATGACCAGGACCCCGTGGTGTGGAGGGCTGGATGAACAATAGATAGTGGAGTGGTGCCCATGGAGGGGTGATTGAACAGTAGCCGCTGGAGTAGCGCGCGGTGGAGGCTGGATGAACAGGAGCCCGTGGAGGCTGGAGGAGGTCGACGGTGGAGATGAACAATATCCCGTGAAGTCCCGTTTTGCGGTATGCCACACCCCTCCCGATGAACAGGACCCCCGTTTCAACCGTAGCACTCCAACACAAGTCCATTTCATCCGTTTTGCGGTACGCCACACCCCTCCCGATCAACAGGACCCCCGTTTCGATCGTAGGAGGTCTGTTTCCTCCGTTTTGCGGTACGCCACACCCCTCCCGATCAACAGGACCCCCATTTCGACCGTAGGAGGTCTGTTTCTTCCGTTTTGCAATAAGCCAGACCCCTCCCGATGAACACGACCCCCGTTTCGAATGTGGCCGGTCGAACACAAGGCCGTTTCCTCCGTTCTGCGGTACGCCAGGCCTCGTTTCCATCGCCTGTTCGGTCCAAACCCTCCCGATGAACACGACCACACATTCTGTTCTGACCCAGCCGGTTGGCTCCCACGCGTTCCCTTGCCTCCCGGTGAACACAACGCATTCCGTTGCCTCCCCGTGAACACGACGCATTCTGTTTCCTCCCCATGAACACGAGCATTCCGTTGCCTCCCCATGAACACGACGACGACGCTGTTTCTCTGTTCCGACGCAGCCATGTTCACGAGCCCTGTCCGTACGTATGCGTGAGTAGGCGTTCAAGACCCCGCCCGTATCTACGTACGTGGCCGTATTTTCTTTCTTGCACCCTGGCCGTTGTACGTACATGTACATGCTACATGCGCGCCTCTACTACGACACATGCGCGCCTCTACTACGACACGTGCGCGCCTCTACATCGACCAGTATGTACGTACACGTTCGCGACAAGAATGACAATGCTACGTACGCTTCGACCAGGTGGGTCCCGACTGTCAGGCACTTCCTTGCCTGCGAAGATGTAGCTGGTGGGTCCCAACAGTCAGGGGGGCGAATCGTTTTTTGCCCGGACGCATTTCCTTGCGTGCGAACATGTAGCTGGTGGGTCGCAGCAGTCAGGGGGAATTTTTTTTCATGAAATACGGTGGCCCGTCCGGTGGGTCCCTGTTGTCAGGTGGAGGAATCATTATTTTGTGTGTAATAAGGAGGCACTTCCTTGCTGCAGCCGTGGACCCAGCTGTCAGCCTCTCCACGTACAGTCCACGTCCGATGGAAGCCGTTCCTTGACCATGTTGACCATGCCGCGCCGAGAGCACCACGGCTGTGGACGATGGCGAGGCCTAGGAAGGGGACGACTCGGAGCCGGGGAAGACGCAGCAGTGGATGCCCACGCGAAGAGGAGTACGAGGGTTCACTTGTTCGACTGCGGTGTGAGGCTGCTGTCGTCGCAGAATAACATCGGGTGTGGGTGAGTAGAGGGATGGCCTGGCCAGCGGTAGGAGTAGTAGGGGGCGGTGAGGCCTCCGCGGCATCACAGCTGGCCACGGGACGACCGGCGCTGGTTTGGGCGGCTGGAGCAAGAAGACCAGAGGTTGAAGAAGGACTACAGCCGTTGGATGAACATCGTACGGTAACAGGAGCTAGAGTCGTTCATATTGACTAAGTTGACAAAGCCCTCCATCCCCGTCAACTTGCTAGGCCCACAAGTCAGCCTTCCACTATGTTGGGTTCCAGCTGACAGGGGGAGTATTCATTTTTTGTGTGTAATAAGGAGGCACTTCCTTGCGTGCGAAGATAGCTGGTGGGTCCGACATGTCAGCCGGGGGCACGTTTTTTTTCACGAAATACAGAGGCCCTTCCGGTGGGTCCCAGATGTCAGGTGGAGGAATCATTATTTTGCACGTAAGGAGGCATTTCCTTGTGTGTGGCCATGGACCCAGCTGTCAGCCTGTCCACGCACAGTCTACTTCCGATGGTGTCATTCATTGACCATGTTGACCACGCCGCGCCGAGCGCATCCAAGGTGGTGGACGACGGCGAGGCCCTGGACAGCAACGAGCCGGAGATGGGAAGACGCAGGAGTAGAGTCGCAGACGGAGAGGTGTACGAGGGTTAACTGGTTCTAGTGCGGTCTAGTTCGGTAGTCGGTGGAGAAGAACAGGAGGTGTGGAGGGGTGGAGGGATGGCCTGGCCAACGGTGGAGTAGCGCTTCATAGCGAAGCGTGCTAAGCAGAGCTGCTAGCAGCAGGAGGCGGGAGGTGGTCCCGGCGGCGCTGGAGGAAGAAGACAAGAGATTGAAGATGGATGTCGGTCGTTGGATGTAAATCCAATGGCAAACATGTCAGAATCATTTGTTGACTAAATTGACAACGACTTGCGTTGGCTTCGACCTATTGGCCCACATTTCAGCCTCCAAAAATGTGGCACGTATTCAACCCATTTTTTCAGAATTTACAGTCTTTTTTTTGCGCGGTAGAATTTACAGTCAATTTGTTCTTTTTTTTGAATTACAGCCATTAGCTGGGCTCGGTGAACAAATAATGTAGCGTCCATGCGGCTCATTTATTTTATTTCCTAAAAAATTACAGGCCATTTGCACTTTCTCGAAATACACGATTTTGCTGGACTGATTCTAATTATAATGTTGGGTTGGGCTAGCAATGTTATCAATAAATAAAAAGGGGCTGAGCATTTTGTTATAAATATATTTAAATAATAAGTGATATTATTACATTCGTCCTTAAATCTTACCAAGCTTTTCTACACAATCACTAGGATTTTCGTGCCAAAACAATCTAAGATTTTATTTGTTAAGAAATTATTTATATAAGTTAATAAGATGTGGGATATTGTTTTCTTACATATGTAAGTATCTGTTAAATATATGATGACAATAAAAATAATATATAATAACATATAAAATAATTTAAATATATATAATATAGTTAGAAGGGAAACATAAGTTGGACCTGGCATTCCTATTCTTATATAGACAAATAGAACAGACCTCTGCGTTTTCTTCAAAAAATACATAAATTGGGCTGCCAAAAATAAAACCTCGGATGGGAGGTCCATAGGCCGGTCGATACATGACGACCCTAAGAAAATACAAACATGCCTATGGACTTCCCATCCGAGGTCGTGGGCTGCACATGTTAAAAATGAAATCCTAGACGGAGCATCCCAAAACCACGTCCAACACTTGCCAAAACTTCGTCCCTCGTTCTCTTTGTGTTTCGCACACTCGACATTGTGTGGGCATTTTGACTGTGCATCATATGAAAATGTGCTATGCATGAATGTTGATCAACATGATGTTAACTGGCTAGTAGTTCCATTTTTGACCATGAATAAAACTTCCAACATGATGTTAACCCTGTTTGAAAAGGCCGTGTTAATATAAATGCTCTGCCTCTGAAAGTTGAAGTTTCTTATCTGAAACTGAAAGTTGCAGTTTCTTGTCTGAAACTGAACTTGCAGTTTCTTATCTCAAACTGAAACTTGCAGTTTCTTCTCTGAGAATAACATTGTCTGCACTTTTATACTCCTACGAAACTACATTTTTTAAGTGCTAAAAATAGATCTCTAGAATTCATAAAATACTTCATATGCTCAATACTGCAAATCTGAAATTCAAAAGACATTCATATCTGAAAGTACTCTCAAAATACACAACACAAAACACAATTCTCACAACATGCAAATACTGACAATCCTAAGCTCCTCCTGACAATTCACAACCTGCCCGACTATTGGGCTGGGGATGGGGGGGCAGCCCCCTCCTATTCCTCGGCGGCAGACAGCCGCCCCGTGAGACGATGTGAACGGCGAGGGAGACGATGACAGGGAAGCGTCATTGGGCCAACTGCTTTTCTCCTCTTGCAGTTGGGTTCGGTCGACGAAGACTCCACCGGCTCGCTCTGGCAGGACACCCTCACAAACGGCACCATGTAGATGCTCGATCCTTCAATATCTGGTGGATGCTCCATCTGGGATCGATACTCCCACCACCGCTCCCTCACAATCGGATTCGGTGAATCTGTTTGCTCCATGGCCCAGAGGAGTAGCTCTATGTACTCTGGTGCGACTCCCTCCGGGAGTATCGCCGCCTTTTTGCTCTGTTGCAGATATTTGGCCATGGATGTCGCCGTCGCCGCTAGTTAGTCCTTGTTGTCAAACCAAGAATGTATCTCCAACATCCTAGCTAGCTTCACAGGGTCGCCGTCTGTGATCCTCACGTATCGGTTGCACTCCTCCATCGATCTACTTCTCCATAGCACCTTCACTCGCCGGCGGTGGTTTTTGAATGGAAGAGGAGAGGAGCAGCGCTGGTTTTGGATTAGAACGGGAGAGGAGCAACGCTGGTTTTGGACTGGAACAGGAGAGGAGGGGCGGTGGTTTTGAAATGGAAGAGGAGAGGAGAGGCGCTGGATTTAGATTGGAACTGGAGAGGAGCGGCGGTGGTTTAAGAGGAGAAGAGCGGAAGAGCGGCGCTGGTCTTGGAAGTATTCTTTTGTTGTTTTGCGTATTTTGGGTCAAAGTTTGACCACGTACCCCATGCAAAATGTGAATGCATGTCACCAAAAATTGTATCGTTTGGTTCTTATCTGAATGTACTTTCAAATTATATTATTTTTGCAACGTATAACATATATTTTATCTGCGAAAATCATGGTCAATTATGACCCAGAATAAAAGGGAGACTAGTTAATGTGGGGCCGCTTTCTTAATTGAATGGTAAATTGATTTTGATTTTGATCCAGTCACAGCGTGCCGGCCTTCTCGTCCAATCCTAAATCGCTGCTGCACGCTCCTCTCCCTCTTCTTCATTGCAAAACCACCTCCTCTCCTCTCCATCATCTCTATTCCAAAACCACCGTCTCGCCTCTCCATCTTCTGATCTTCTCCATTGCAAGACCACATCCTCTCCCCTCCATCATCTCTATTCCAAAACCACCTCCTCTCCTCTCCATCATCTCCATTCCAAAACCACTGTCTCGGCTCTCCCTCTTCTGATCTTCTCCATTGCAAAACCACCTCCTCTCCTCTCCATCATCTCCATTCCAAAACCACCGTCTTGCCTCTCCCTCTTCTGATCTTCTCCATTGCAAAACCACCGCCCCGCCTCTCCCTCTTCTGATCTTCTCCATTGCAAAACCACCTCTTCTCCTCTCCATCATCTCCATTCCAAAACCACCGTCTTGCCTCTCCCTCTTCTCTATTGCAAGACCACCGTCTCTCCTCCCATCTTCCAAAGCTAGCACCAGACCACTCAGAAGGACATATATGGAGAGCATGCAGTAGCGAATCAGGCAGATCGCCGGTGGCCACTAGGCAAAGTTAGCCAGGTTGAAGGAGATCCTTAGTTGGTTTGACAATGAGTGGAAGATTTCGAGGACGGTGCGGGCCATGTGGCAATGTATGCGAAAGAGTGAGTAGGCGGCAATGAGGGCGGCAATGTACATGTACTCCTCGGCGGCAGTCACGCCGCAGTCCTCCGATTTCATCGAGTATCTCCTCTGGGCGATGGAGCAGACAGATTCGCCCGAGGCGACAGTCAGGCAGAGGTGGTGGGCGTACAGGTCGAAGGTCGAGCACCCAGAGGATAACGAATCGATCGAGTATGGTGTGCCGTTCATGAGGGTGCAGAGCCAGCCGGAGCCACAGGAGTATTCGTTCTCCCACCGCAAGAGGAGGCCGGATGGCGTGACGTTGCTTCCCCGCCATTCTCCACGGTTCCCTCGACGCTTTCCTCGTTTCAACGGCGGCGGTAGGGTTTAAGGTAAGCTTCACACTAACCTAATCTTCCACCTGCTCCTGCTTACAATCAGTGTGACAGCTAATGAAAATCATGCTTACAATCAGTCTCCGAGTACTACGCCAATCACCCTAAAATAGCTCTGGACCTTTGGGTCAAAGTTGTGATATAGTTTACAAACAAATAAAAATAGATTGGTGCTTCTTTCAGAAAAGAGTACTCCCTAGAAAACCACCAATATAAGCTACTAGTATTTGGTTAGGATTTGCTGCTGAGAAAGATCCGTCCACAAAGAGTTCCACACATCCCACTGGTGGTGGTGGATGCCAATGCATGCATGCAGCATGGTTGGTGTCGGTAATTTTTACTTGGCACAACTCGCACTCTGCATATATGCCGGTTCCATACGTACATTTGTGCAGTTCCACCAATATGCAGCTAAATAACCCTATTTGCACAGATAATGAAAAAGCATGATTACATTATAGTGGCACTAGTTGATGAAACACACAAAATAAATAGAAGAAAATATTGCGATAGTATCATAGTATGCCATGCTGCGAGGGCGAGATGGGCCCTGCGATGCCTCATACGGTACGCCTCGTACTGGACATCGTCCCAAGTCTCCCAGATACACCTTCTGCCAGTGATGAACACCAGTTTACAGCGGTAGTACAAGGAGGTGCCTTAAGACATTCAAATCTCCATTTTTGTACATATCAACTAAAATTAAGCACCTCCGTTTGCAGAAACGCTTAAACATTAACAATGGGACTAGTTGATGAAACATACATTAACAAACAGAAGCACTTTCTTTATCTACATTGGAAATGAAATGATAGGGATTACACTCGCTCCATTTTAACTGTAATATTACTTCATTTTATCAGTGACACTAGGGTCGAGAAGGTGGCAAACGAGGTGTACCGTGCGTCGCAAGGATGGAGGCCGGGGGTGCTTACACTGGGATGCTGAAGCTGGCTCTTTCAGTCACCAACATGGATAATTCAATTCATGGGACCTTTTGGTGCAGTTCACCTAAAATGAAGCAATGTCCCGTGAGCTAGCAACTTCTTCAATTTTTTTAAGAAAAGGGCTCCAGCCCCGGTTCCATTTCCATCAGAAAACGAAACCCACAGAGCTTATTCTTCATTAGTTGCAATAAAATTGAGAAACATCATGGTTGGTTGTGAAGCTCCTGGAATGCTCAACTATAATTTGGATATCATTTGTGCAGTTCAACTAAGATCGAGCGTGAAATGTATATCCTACAAGGACAGTGACTAACAAGTGATGAAACATGCATCAAATGAAAAGAAGCATGTTCCTTATCTGAATGGCAATCCTACAAGGACAGTAGCAATTTCTAAAGCAATGGAATTGCTAGATATTAGTGTGGGCATTAGGATTAACTATGACAACTGTTAAATACGACATTACTTTGGGCACGGGAGAGTAGGCGGACCAGGACAGTTGCATTTCTAACAAAAAGAACCAACTTATCTTAATGGGAAATTTTAGCAGGACATGTAAAGAAGTGCCATTGATTCATATTACTGGAGGCATTACATTGAAAACAACATTGGTTTAACGTGTCCTTACTTTTAACAGTGCGACTGCTACATTTTACCATTGGCATTACATAAGAGTGGCTCGGGGCAAGAAACATCAGAAGAGGATATCTGGGTTGGTCCCATTTTTGTTCGGTATAGGCACCTTATACTGTGTGAGGCTAGCAAATCTAGTGTTGGACTTACTCTGTTGACTTGTCCCACAGTCCCCACTTTCTTAACTTTTTCAACCAATAGATCGGGTTTATATTGAGTTTGTACTGGGTTTCCCTTTATTTCCCTATGAGACCAAGAGACCAGTTGGATAGCCAGTCTCTGCTACTTTTGGCCCCCATTATTTCCTCTTTCGACCAAGTCCTAGATTCAGGTAACAAATCCTCCCCCACCCCCACACCCTTTCTTCCTTGTTTGAACCAAGTGGTACTAGATTCGAGTGCATGAACTAGTTTTACCTCTTAAACGTAAAAAAGGTGGTTTTCGAACAGTCGATCGATCCTATCTACGAGGGGGCCTGAGAAATAGTAAAAGGTACAAATGCAGCGACGTCAGGAGCTCGGGAAGTAGCGAAAGGCCGGTTTCGAAGGAAGTTATACCCGATGGCCACCGGGATGTTGTTAGGTGGGCGGCGGGAGGCCGAATCTGTCCACACTACGGCAGCAAGGAAGAAGGGGTCGGAGGCCCTCCCTCGCTAGCGGTGCTTGGGAGAGAACGGCAAGGCAAGCTGATTGGGACGCGCCCAACAGTGGGTAAGAGCCGTCGCCGAGGACGACCGTGTGAACGTTGCACCATCTTACCTTCCCGCGGAGAGGATCCGGCTGGATCTGTGACCAGCGGTGAGCAGAGAGAGAGAGAGAGAGAGAGTGTGGCCACCGCTGTCGTGTTTAGATCTGGAGAGGCCGAGATAGTGTGAAGAGAGCAACACTAGCAAGCAAACGCGGAGGCTCCTGCCTATATAGTGGAGTAGTACGTACTAGTTTTCTTTTGTCTAACGGAGCCGGCTTGACCTCGTCAATGACTTTCGAGAAGTCTTCATGCACGTGGCCCGGAGGCGCAGTTGTCGTCATTTTGATTTGAAGCGCCGGATTATAACATATAACACGAAAAAATGCCACATGACAAGAAATCATAACCTCACTGCCCAAAGGAGACAACATGAATCCCGATGGACAAACTAGATGAGGAAAAGCTCAAATTAAAGATAAACTCGTAGAAAAGGGGTCCGTCGATAGATGTCCTAATTAACATAGCCGGCTTGACCTAGATGGCAGCCGAGTAGTCTTCATGCATGTGCCCCCAATGAGTCCATGACTATCCCAACTCAGTTGTCGCTGTTTAACCCTCGCAGTGATCCGAAGCACATGACACCTAATTTTGCGAGATGACAAGAAACCTTTTTTTGGATTTCTCACCACAACTACAAAAATGTACAACACAGCCTGCACGATATGTAGACGATAGCCAATCCAGGCGTGTCTGCTGGAGTCTGGTCACATGCATGGACGAACTGATCTTCCGTATCTTGCAGGGATCCTCCAGGCACCAACGTAGTACAACACTTCTCTAGTACTATCGCTCGTCTCCCTCTTCTATTAAGTCACCTGACTTGCGTGGCTGGGGAGTGTGCCTATGGTCGGTTCTCAATTGTCATCCCACATGTGTGTGCAAACGCAATATGACGCGCGTTCCATTCAGAGAGCAGCGTGCTAGACCGACCAACCGTCTGGGGAGCGACGCGAACGCGACGGGCTTGCTGTATACTCCGTACATGTGTACCACCATTTTCTAGACGCTTTGCTCCATGGCGCGGGCGCAATCCATGGATACAAAATTAGTATATTGTATACTATTTAAAAGTCGAGGGCGGGGCTTTTCCTACGCGGTAGGCAGCGGGGCAGTTCCGCCTAGTAGGTTCGACAGAGTCACGAGAAGACGAGGGAGTAGGCTGATGCAAATGTAGGGCTGTGTGATTTGACAGGGAGTTACTGCTGGACAGGTGGGGCCCCGTGATTTGACTTTCCATTATCATTTTAACTGCAGCACTACGACCAGCGTGAGTCTCCCGATTCTTGACCACCTCCATACAGGTGCCTCTCCCAATGCTCCACCGTGTAGTAGAGGCTGGCTCTTGCATGAGAGCCCACTTCTCCACTTTTTAATTGCCTCTCTTTCCTCCACATATGCAAAAATGCCATGTAAAGTGCACCATTGTACTTACTTTTACTTGCTCCTACAGGTGCTAAGCTTGCCACATAGGCATAAAGTCTGATGTGGCAAGTTAATCAAGAAGAGAGAGACTAGTTTGGTGACCCAAGGAAGAAACGGTACTAAGCGCGTGTACCTAGGTGAAAAGACAATTTTGAGTCTATAGCTAATCAAATGAAGCAAACTTAGCAACATCATTTCATTGGAAGAGGTCACTCCTTGGAAAATGCAATACATACTAGTACTCCCTGTGTCCTAGTGTCAAAAACGTTCTTATATTATGGGACGGAGGGTGCACTTCGGTGTGCTGCCATTGTAGAGAGTTTGTGGGTGTTTGCGGAGTTCGTCTTTGTTGGATACAAGGCATGGCCTCCGTTCCTAGGTCTGGGGGCTCTTGTTTCCGGCACAGATGATGTGCCATGAGTTGTTGGGTCTGGTTTTTGCCGGTTTCCCATATTAACCGCGCGTTGTATGGTTTTCAGGTCCAGTTTCCCCATTAACTGGACCATTTTCCCTCTTATATAATGCAAAGGCAGAGCACCTTCCGTTCACGTCAAACATTATGGGATGGAGGGAGTACGAAGAAACAGATAGAGAGGAGTAAAAAAATACACTTATAGCCAACTGAGGGAGTCCTGGACTAGGGGGTGTCCGGATAGCCGAACTATCATCATCAGCCGGACTCCAAGACTACAAAGATACAAGATTGAAGACTTCGTCCCGTGTCCGGATGGGACTTTCCTTGGCGTGGAAGGCAAGCTTGGGGATACGGATATGTTGATCTCCTACCATTGTAACCGACTCTGTGTAACCCTAGCCCTCTCCGGTGTCTATATAAACTGGATGGTTTTAGTCCGTAGGACAACAACAATAACAACAATCATACCATAGGCTAGCTTCTAGGGTTTAGCCTCTTTGATCTCGTGGTAGATCTACTCTTGTAACATCCACATCATCAATATCAATCAAGCAGGACGTAGGGTTTTACCTCCATCAAGAGGGCCCGAACCTGGGTAAAACATCGTGTCCCTTGTCTCCTGTTACCATCCGCCTAGACGCACAGTTCGGGACCCCCTACCCGAGATCCGCCGGTTTTGACACCAACACCAACCTTATAGCTAACCTTGTTGTAGTATAAGTGACTAAGTGATGACTATGTATGACATGCCAACTCAGATAGCCTAACGCACCATGTTAAATCTCCAAGGGCGCGACCGCGCGAGCGACGCGACGGTCGTGGTAGGCGCGACCATGATACGGGCTGCTGGCAGCCCTTGGATCTGAGATCAAACGGTCGCATGCTAAGTTGCTGAAACTTTGCAGAATAACCCTCCAGGATAGGATATTCACCCATAGGTCTAGAATCACGCCATGCAACCATTCGATCTCAGACCCAAGGGCTCCCGGAAGCCCGTATCATGGGAGAATGGAAAGCCACTACCCTGCCGTTCACAGCTGGTAGTTCGCTCTTGCTCGTCCCCGCATGTCCTTCAAAACTACGGCGGTTCGCTCCTAGTTGTCCCGTCCATTCACATTACGGCAGTTCCACTAATCCTAACCCTCCTCCCAAATCCATGGTGTCCTAAATCTCCACGATCGGCGGTGAGTACAAGGTTAGAACCATCACCGGTGATGAGTTCGACGTCATCTACACCCTTTCTTCCGTGACGGTGAAAGGATGCCTTTCTCGCTTAAGACACAGGTTCGAAGACTTAGATGAGGAGTGGGTCGCTGGGCTAGATGTTGAGTACACCACAGTCCTGGGACGAGAGAAGGATCTGAAGGACGAAGAGAGGAAGAAGCCCACCGTGATCCAGGTTTGCGTGCATGACTTATGCTTGGTCTACCACATATGCCATGCTGACGTTGAGTGCTAGGATTTTAAGAACATCCTCGAGAGAAACCTAGTCAAATTCGTTACTGTAGACTTTGGTAATGACAAAGAAGTCCTATGTCGGATAGGCCTCGTTGTAGGCAGCACCTTCGACCTCCAGAAGAATCGGCTAGTGCCCTCTTGTCAGCCTTCAATGCTGACCCTGGCAGGAGCCATGGTTCATCCTTCGTATGGTAAACTGGAGAAACCTCCATACACGTTTCGTCGTCATGCATGGCAGTGGAATGTACTAGATATAGGCCACATCCACTACGCTGCAATGGATGGCTACCTTTGCTTCAATATCTACTAGGGTTGGATGAAGAGCAAGAGCCAAGTGTGCGGTTCAAGCAAAGAAGTATCGGCCAAGAGGAAGAGGGACAAGGACGAAGTCGAGGACGTGGACGAGGACTCCGAGTAAGGTGGCAGTGTCGTTGCTCATGGTGGTTCTAATGCAGTCTCTACTGGAATAGTTGCAAAGTTTAATTTCAGGTGTGCTTAATTTAATTTGAGGGGTGTGTTGTGCTGAGCCCCCAGCAGAACTATGTTATGTTTCTTCTTGTTACTTTAACTCTTCAGTACGTACATACTAGTATTTCTTACATTTCATCTTTTAGTTGGTATGGTACTACCACTCGTTTCTTCACATTATATACGTACAATATATATGGCCAACATCGTATAGCCAACAGTTTAGTTGTCAAAGAATTTCAGGGTGCTTAGTTTTGTCAAAGAATTCCAGGGTGCTTAGTTTTATTTGAGGGGTGGGTTGTGCTGGACACCGTTATTGTGACTAGCCTTTTTAATAGTACTATATGCATAAGTTGGCGACGAGCGCTCTCTATATGTACCACCTTTTTTTTAATTTCAAGTTTTGCTCCATGGTGCAATCCATCGATACTACTGGTGTACAAAAGTATACATTTTTTAAAAGGTTAGAGGGCGGGGCAGTCTAGCTTGGTCGGTTTCACGAGAGGCGAGGGCCTTTGTGATTTGACAGCTCATTACTGCTGGAAGGCGGGGCCTTGTGATTTGACTGCTCATATAAATGCGCCAACGACCTGATCGAGGAGGTGCAAAGAACCGTGCGGTATACTCAAGTTTTCCACTGGAGTAGTACTGCGACGGAGGAGCACGAAACACGGCAGCCCAGTGCCATATGGCGATAAAAACTGATCTAATTTGCTAGTCATCTCTTGTTAGCATTGCTCTATTCGTTCCCTCAAAAAACCATTGTTCTATTCATGCCTCGCAGAGAACATGACACGTGCGATGAAACACCCGAAGCAAAAGATGAAACACATGAGCAAAAGAAGAAGGAAGATTATCACCCCAAATTATCTAATTCGCCACGGAGTCGTAATTGTTTCTTCATCGCCTTCACGACCTCCATTTCCTTGCGCGTCTCCTCCTCCATCTTCTTCATTCTGTCCATGACGCAGGATTTCTCGACGCGAGCCTTCATCATCTGTTCCACGGCCGCATTACGTACCTTGACAGCAGCCGGGTGCTCGACGCGGAGCTTCGCCAACTCCTTCTTCTGTTCCATGATGAGGGCATGCAACATCTTCATCGAGGAACTACTATTCTCATGCAGCTTCTTCCAGCCGGCGCTCTTCTCCTTCAATAGGTCGATCTCGTGGCAGAGCTTCGCCTTGTCCTCCTGAAGTCGCAGGATTTCGCCAGTCGCCTTCTTCTCCGAGGCAATGCTCTTCTTCAGCAGCATCACCAAGCCGGCGGTCAACTCCCCCTGCTGATTGAGCTCAGCGGGCATGTCGTCGAGGCTCTCCTTCAGCAACTCCATCAAGCCTTGGATGCACTCCTTGTGCTTATTGAGGGGCTTCTTGAGCTAATCGGGCATGTCGTCGAGGGATAACGACTCCAGCTCCGCCGGCTCGGCATATTCGCCTCCGCGGCTAGGGCGCTCCTGGGAGCCATCGCCTGCCTGTGAGAAATCTTTCGAGGTCTCTGCTTGGCGGCGAGCCCTCTCTTTTTTTCCGCAGCCTTGGTTGCCGCTCCCTTGTTACGAGTAGTTCTCGACCTAGAGCTCTGCTCACTGGCCATGGCAACGACGGATGAAGAAGAAGCACTTATGAGGAGGAAAGGTAGAGTATTTTTCGGTTAGGTAGTTCCCCTTTTTATAACCTAAGTACTAGCACTAGTACTAATTCCTGCATAGTGGGAACACATTCAGGTTTGGTACGTACTAGTACGTGTGAGTAGGCTTTCGAATGTGATGGGAACAAGGTAAAGATTAATTGATGGTTTTGGTTTCGAGGACCGAAACGGCTCCTGATGAGTTTAGCGGAACATAAATTTCAAGTACTACATTGCTCAAATGCGTAAATATTATGTTACTGTCAAAAATTGGCACAAAATATGAAGGAGACCAATGGAAGTACTACTAGCAACCCACGATTTAACTACTCGCATGCGTGCAGTGGAGTAATAATGTCTTTCTTCCGCCCTCGCGTCCACTCAATTTGCATGTGCTTAAGTGACCATCAATGAAGTGAATGACTTTACACGCGTCAAATTATCACATGGGGTGGATCTTGGTACAAAATTGCATCCGCCCGTGTACCCGCGTGTGCGTGCGAGGGAATGAGTGCATGCATGGTGTGGGTGCACATCTTCGCTTCGGTCATGTACCGCCAGTATGGCTCAGGGAGGACGAGTACATTCTTCTGGAACCAGCAACACGTCACTTTGATCAATCCACGCAAGGAGGTCGCGACAATGCCTCCACATGTCCCACGTGGCTTCATGAACTGTAAGAGAGACACTGTGTAGCTGCCATTGGTATTCTAATTTACTTGTTTTGCACATACTCAAAGTACTAGTAAGGTACACGTGCATTGCACGCATCAGATTTTGCAACCAAATTATGAATAAATACCACACTATAGCATGTAAGCTCTGAGTCATATATGCCTGATGTAGCCCTTCATTTAATTCTTATAGTTCATCTCATTCAAAATCAATTAGTTTTTATAAAAAAGCTAAGAATGCGGGAATAGAAAAAACACGGGATTATAGTGGAATGTCGTCTTGAATCCTATAGGATTGTACGAGTGTTTGATTGTGCATAGAAAAAATGCAGAATTCTTTCAAAGAGGTTTGAGTGGATGGGATTTTTCCTATGAAATCTAGTGCAAATGAATCATATGGAAAAATTCCTATGGTTTACAATCCTACGAATCAAACAACCAATATAGGAAAAATTCCTAATGATTAGAATCCTCCCAAATTCCTTTGAGAATCCTTTGAATCAAAGAAGCCCTTAATATATTTTATGATTCATGGAATTGTGCATTGTAATGCATAAAGTAAAAACAAATAATGGCAATTCAACTAGAAAAAAAGTTTGGGCAGTTATGATATGGAAGATTCTAGAACAAAAGAGAACCACTGTTGTTTTGAGGTTTGTGCATTATGCTTAAGTTCAACCATGGAGTCTGCTAGATTGTACATGTGGAAAAATCCGGTGGGGGGCTAGAAGATGGTGCGAGGGGCCGAGTGGAGGGAGACTATGAAGGAATGCACAAGTGCGAGATCGATATTTAGAGACAGGGGGCGAACACGTGCGCTGTTGCACGCAGTGGAGGAGCCATGAAAAATAAATGAGCTAGGGGGCCAAGCATTGCTAATCCTTTACGAGGGGGGGTCAATTCATGAACTTAAACCATTTTAGCAGTAATTGTCTAATGATCATTACTAACCCCCTAAAAAAAATCTCGTCCTCGAAATTTGCTAAGGTTTGAGAAACAAAAGAAAATACTTTTACTAGATCGAAAGATCATTTACACAAGTGGTAAAAAGAGGCTACAGTGAGAGGGCAATAAGTGGTGAATAACTACAGTGTGGGCACTAGCATTGTGTGGAGAAATTCCACGTTTCGGACAGCGAGTGATTTCTACGCGGGACGCAGTGAACTTAGAATAAATTCTAAATTCAATGATATGCTAGTCATACCCGAGAACATAGTGCTCCCTCTGGCTGACAGGTGGGACCAGGGCCCACTGTCAGTCTCTTCTTCTACCTCTGGCTCTCTCTTCTTCCTCTCTCCGCGTGTTTTCCCGGTTTTCTCCACCGGTGACGACTAGCGTGTAGGGCATCTAGGCCGTACTGTGGTAGTGCGCGGCGTGCTTGCTGCCGGTGCAGTGTGCACTCACGCCATGGGCCAGTGCGCTGTCGGCACTGCTCGCGGATTCGCCTCCGAACACCGCGATCTGGCGATGAGCGGCGCTGGTGGACTTCGTCCAACGTACACCGATCCCGAGCTATAAAACGACTGCGGTGCTCCTTCTTCATCTTCGCACCTGGCCTCGCTTCTACTCCTCCTCCTCCTCCATTACCGTTCACCGGAGCTCGAGACGAGGCTCCAATGGCGGAGAGGGTGCCGGACTGGTACATGATCCTGGTGTGTGGAGGGCTGGCGGCAGTGCTGGGGCTCTCGGTGCTCCTGTGCGCGATGATCTATGATGATCGTTGCGATGCTTCCGCTCGGGTGCTGTCTCACCACGGTGGCGGTGATCATGAGGATTAGGCGTAATCCTGAGTGTTTTACCGCTAACGATGTGTTGGAGGTGGATAGTGTCCGGATGATTATCTGCTAATCTCTCCCTTGGCGGCATGTGGAGTGCTTAGAAGGGTGGTTGGTGAGATGCAACATGGTTGCGTGTATTTCTGGTAGTGTAAGAGTCCGAGTGGTTGTGGGTCTGCTGTCGTGGTGCTACGTGAAATAAAACGAATAATCCATGCAGCGAGATGATAAAAGATGCAGCAAATTCTGGAAGAAGAAAATCTCATTCCAGGATTTTTCGCGGTTACACAGGTTGCTCACGAAAAAAACCACTCACAAACGTAAAAACTAAATACTCGACTCGTCACACCAATTCGAGGTACCATGCATAAGTTACCACATAATAGTAAATGCTGAAATAACAAATACAACAGTGACGTCTAAAATGAGAATGGTAACTGGTCAGGGTCTCGAGGAAAAGTACCTGGTAGTGGAACGCACTCTTCTTCTATCGGAGGAAGTGGATTGATCAGTCGATGTATGAGTCTCTCCGGATCGGGTCTCAGTGGTCTGCCGATTGCAATCTGAAGGTTCAGATCAGTGAGATTCTGGGGATAATCCATCACTTGCTGATTCAAATGCTCTTGCGCGATGATGTACTGAATGAGGTTGGCTAGTACTGGGTCTCTCTCAATCCGCCCACCGGGGAAAGATGTTACTCCCCCGGTGTTGCATGGCTCGGAAAGTAATAATATCCTCGTTCGCGGGCATAGGGCACTGCGGATCGAAGGCGAGCAATCGCTTCTTTCGCAGTAGCTTCTATGGCCAGGTGTGGGGTTGGCATAGATTTCCCCACGAAGGAAACTTCCGTTGGATCTTGATTGGAGTCTACGGGAGGGATGTGTACTGCTGCCCAATATTCCAAGGTGGAAAAAGTGATTCTAGATTTGAACAGCTCGTACTGGGGTGGCTGGGAAGAATCCATGGTATTGTAGGTAAAGTCCCACAATATTTTGACAAAGCTACCTGGGGTTGCATCTGGGGTTCTCAGATGAATACTGGGGCTCGGCATGACAGGAAAAAGGTTGTGAGGGTGGTGCACAAGATGTGGGGTGCTTAGTAAGATCACAAGGTGGCCTTTAAATAGCAAAGGGGCTGGGTCATTTCACCGTGGTGAAAGGTAATAAATTTACTAGCTTAGCTCCAAAGGTCGGGTCAGTGTCAGAGATACACATATCTCATAAAGAGACGTGTTACTGTGGTTGTCGTCGGGGTTGGTTTTGGTAGTTGTGCCTGGAAAATATGCAACTATGCGCTTACAAAATACGCAGGGCTACTATTAAAACAGAGGCACAACAACAGGCTGCGTTTATATACAAGGTCGCACGATTACAAAGCGAGGATACACTGAGACTCGACACTACTGGTATAGCTTAGTCTACCTCGTTTATGTCTAAACGGGCGTGTCTGGTGGATGTCGAGGCTTCTCCACGGGTCTCACTGCCTGGATTAGTCGGAGATGGCAGAGGAACTGCAGGGTCGGGGTAGCGATGATGACCATCGCGGGGATTGTTAGCCACAATCCTGTTGGAGTGTGCTCCCAAAAGATGATGAAGCACTTCTGGGGTCATCAAGACACCTTGGCCGCTGGTTGGAGTCGACCTCAGGGTCTCTATCGGGTGTCCAAACAGCACGACCGGGTTGTCGGCATCGGACTCGGCTTCCCTGCTTGCCGGGGCTCGGCGAACCAGCTCTCCTCGAGCTGCGATCAGATCAATAGTGATTTGATCAAACAATTCCTCTAGCGCACTTAAATAGCGCACTAGGTGCAACAACGTGGGATCCGTCTCGTGGTCTCCGCTGGCAACTTGGGGTGGTCTCCATACCCTTCACGCCTGGGGTAGTAGTAGAACGAGCGACAGTTAACTCTAGGCGACAACTGCCAGAGTTGAACTATAGCTTCTCGAGCGGCTAGCTGGATGGCTTGTGGCTCGAAGGAAGTTGTTCTTCCAGTGAACCTGTAGGGGCGTTCTGGAGATAGACCCCTACCGTAGATGTGCACAGTGGCCCAGAATTGGCGGTCTTCAGCGCTCATGGGTCCTTGGTACACAACATATTCTGGGGGCTCTTCTAACGCGTAGGCACGACGGGTGAGGTTTGCGAGTATGGTCACGAAACCTCCAAGATTGGTTGCTATGGTCTCATTGTGCACTATGGGACCATGCATTGTGGCTAGGTTGGGGAAGAGGCTGTGCTGGGTTGAGGCTAGCGTGCCCTTTTTATAGATAAAGGGAACGGAGTCTTCCTTCGCACGCTTGCGAATGAGACATTTTTGCCATCAGTCATTGGCGTGTGATCGACAGGCTAGACTGATAGGTTGGGCATCGACTTCCAAAAGTGTCGGACTTACTGTGTGGCTATCTTGCACGGGAAAGCTTGGCTGGGGTTTGGTTAGGGTCTGTTAGGTTGGTTTACCTAAGTTATCCGACCTGGCTAAGATAGGATTAGGCAATGGTCTGCCTGGCTCTGATACCAAGTCTGTCACGACCGGTTTTTTCTGGGTATCAATTTCCAGAAAGAGACCGTTGTGCTCATCAGCCCCAGGATTACTGTTAGCTGATGAGGTTCCAACTTGATACAGAAATTCCAAGCAAATACAAAATATGTAGTACAAGAACATTCTGG
The DNA here is from genome assembly GCF_002162155.2 of Triticum dicoccoides. Lineage (NCBI taxonomy): Eukaryota > Viridiplantae > Streptophyta > Magnoliopsida > Poales > Poaceae > Triticum > Triticum dicoccoides. Next base: position 580,981,267 of record NC_041383.1, on the reverse strand, counting down.
TCTGTGAGTACAACAAATGGTTTCTAGTGGTTGATGGCAGAAGCGGGTTGTGAAACATCAGTGTCCATGGAACTACATTTCCCACGGGAACAGCTGACCAGGTTAACTCCTATCTTCGCGAGGCTGCTATCACCGTTGCATAGGTTCTTGGTTGTCATCACGGTCGCTCCTCTCCGCGCAAGAAATCTGGCCAAGACAATAGCCAGGGACAAGCCAGTGAGTACTTTGAATGTACTCGCAAACATTATGAACACAGGAATAATATAATGATGTGCTAAAGATATTTATGCTCATGACGGCAGTCAAAAAAAAAGTAGATAAATCTCTGATGCATGTAAGCAGGTTATTTATGAAAATGCAATAACATAGCAGTATTAAAATTATGAAATAAATAACAAGTATGCCACAGTCGGGCGTCTGAGCGACACCACATAAAGGGCTTTAAAAGAAATGCCACAGTCGGGCGTCTGAGCGACACCACATAAAGGGCTTTAAAAGAAATGCCACAGTTGGGCGTCTGAGCGACACCACATAAAGGGCTTTAAAAGAAATGC
>NC_041383.1:580951946-580980432 GCF_002162155.2 Triticum dicoccoides | reverse complement strand
GTATTAAAATTTATGAAATAAATAACAAGCAAAGCCACAGTCGGGCATCTTAGCGACACCACATAAAGGGCTTTAAAAGAAATGCCACAATCGGGCGTCTGAGCGACACCACATAAAGGGCTTTAAAAGAAATGCCACAGTCGGGCGTCTGAGCGACACCACATAAAGGGCTTTAAAAGAAATGCCACAGTCGGGCGTCTGAGCGACACCACATAAAGGGCTTTAAAAGAAATGCCACAGTTGGGCGTCTGAGCGACACCACATAAAGGGCTTTAAAAGAAACAATCATAGTGAATATCCCGGAGGTTGAACCATCCCAGAGATACTCGATGATAACAGTAATATCACAGGTTAGTCAACAATAATAATAATCATAATATTCACAAGTCACAATTAGTAATTCCCGCTCTGTTTTAACAGTTTCACCTTCGAAGACCGACACTAAGACCGACACCAGACTGTAATCCTTAACCATGGACATGGCTATTCGAATAGGTTTAATCTCTGCAGAGGGTGTACTCTTTACCCACGAGTAATGGATTCCATTAGTCCATCGGGACTAATTCCGTCTACGGTCTTTAAATGAAAACGCACCTGACTTGCACACACCAGCTTAACTCACACGTGTCTGGAATCACCCACGACACCTGTCAAGCAAACTCTAAGTGGGGAGGCTACAACCTCGATTAGCATGGGATCACAAAATTTATACCGCGCGCAAAACTGGGGAAGCTACCCCCTTGGCTTCAACCGAAAACACCCATGCCCCCTGACCGGATGACTGGCTTTAATCCATGGCCGTGGTACCCTCATCCCGGCCCCTCTGTACGATGTGTGCTAGAAAGGGGTTGACAAATTACTGAACCGTACTCTACTTGTTGTAGAGACGAGTGGTAGTACGGAACAAGTATGGGGTTTACTGGAACAAGACTCGATCAACGGTCAACTCAGGAGGTTTATAATCTTCCCTGCATGTCATGTATAACAACAACATTTCATCCAACAGGATCACCGCTCATTACAACCTACCATGCCATACCGGACATAACCGTCCCGACGGAGACCGGCAACAAACTCATGCCTACCCAAGGCAGAGGTTTTCCCGGGTTCCTGCCGGTATGCATGCAAGGCACATGAGGATGAATATCATCACAAGTGTGTTCATTTCCAACAGCATGGAAATCAATAACATGCACCCATGCGTATGATCATATCACATGAAATAACAAGTTTCTCCAAAGTGAGGTGATGTTATGAACGTGTCATCGAACACACAAAAAAAAGTTATGCCGGGGTTCAGAATGCTTGCCTTCAGGTCATGGGAAGGCAGGGTGCATTTCAAACTCTTGAAATACTTCTCCTCTCTTCAAAAATCCTATTTTTGAAAATATAAATGAATTAACACACAAAATAAAAACAGCACAAAAAGTTGTTTGAAAAAAATTCCAAATAAAACTTAAAATAGACTAGACAGAATTTGAGAGATGTAGGAAAAAGAATCAATTCATTTGGAGTTATATTTTAAAAGATATAGCCAATCAAACATTTGGTCAAAATCGGTTTTAAAAAAAACAGAAAAAGAAAAGAAAAACGCTTCGAATCGGTACACGTCGAAGACGTACTTTGCAAATACGTTACCACTTATCCTGCATGTACCATGCGTGGTCACTGACAGTGGGCCCGCCTGGCCCACCGGTCAGGTTTGACGAGTCCACGCGCGCGTCGCCTCCTCCGGCCGAAATAGAGGCGGAGCTCCGGCGAGGCTCGCCGGTGAATGACGGCACCATTCGGAAAATGGCGGCCATCCACGTGCTCAGGGGATCAAGACGGTTACTCCGGTGGTTGATATGGTCTCTGGGGTGGACTGAGTTGCCGACGGTGAGCTTCGCGACGGACGGTGGTCGTCGGGCAAAGTGATTTTCCCCCCGTAGTGGGTCTCGATCAAAATTGAGCAGGGGGATGGATTTTCGAGGGGGAGAGGGAGTTCCTGGTGAAGAGAGTGGAGAGGGAGAGGCTCGGTGGTGCCAGAATGATCGGGGCAGTGGCGGCGGCTGCAGTTGCCAGAGATGGGGAAGAAGACCTCCCCGGGTCGATTAGCTGCCACGGGAGAGCTAGTGGAGCATGCTGAGGCTGCTTCGCCAATGGAACGTGCTCGGGGGCCTCCTTATATAGCGCAACGAGGTCGGTTTGTGGCGGCCGGGGATAAGTTCGTCGGTGAACCGCCTCCCTGTAGCGTTAGGGCGTCGTGGCGACGATGATAGCTAGCCAACTGGCGAGGGGATAAACTTGCGCTGCTCATAGGGGCAGGTGGCGAGCCGGGGTGGCTTGGACGGCGCTTGCCTGAGTCAGGGCTGTCGGGCGGCCGTGGCGGCTAGTTCTCGGCTTGCCGGGGACGCAGCGAGGCTCTGCTTCGCGCGTTGCGGTGAGTGGGGGGCATGCTGCGCGCAAGGGGACACGGCGTGCCAGATGCGGTCGGTCACGGGCTGGGGTGAGCGCGGGGCGTGACGCGGCGGCTCGGGTGCCGCTCGTGAAAGACGTGCGCTCTGGGCGTGTCCAATGCACGCACGGAAGATGTTCGACACAATGTCGTGGCGTGCTACAGGTCACAGGTGAGGTTGGCAAGCATCAGAACTAGGTTAGAGGTATAGGGAAACTCCTGGGACAAGGTGGTTTGGTCAGGTGGCCAAGTTCATAATGTAGACTTGAGATCATGCCAATATAGTCCATGCACTCCAGGTGTTTGTCAAAATGCCAAAGGCACCTAGGCTATTCTTGGAGGGGCCAAATCTTCTAGGTCAGTGTCTCCTTGGATGCACAAGAGGGTGGTGAGGTTAGTTTGCAAAAAGGAGAAACTTGCTAGTGCAAGTTTTGCAGAACTTCAAATCTGGACAGGATGTGAATGGCATTATTTCATGAACCAAAAATATGCCAATGGTTGCATTCTCCTGGACTTAGGGGTTTAGCATGGAGGACTACAAGTAGGAGAAGGAATCAAGGGCCAAAGAGCAAGCAATAATGTGGTTGCTGTACAAACCATCATGATGGACCAGAATGAAGATTAGGTTGATTCACTCAAAATTTTCAAAGAACATCCCTGGATTTTTGCATATAATGGAATCATATGCTCCTACTGACATCCCATAATTTTGGTGGAAGCTAGAAACAAATATTTGAAAGGGTTGCAGTGCAAAACTGCCCACTAGACCAGAGGGGAAAAACATGTCTAGCACTCAAAATATGCAATGAATGAACTATATTATTGCATAAAAGTGATTTAGAGGCATCACATGACATCTCCAAATTTTGGTGGAATTTTTAGTTAATTTAATCAAATGGTTGTAGTACAAAAAGAGCTCCAAACTTAAAACAAGTCATTTTAATGAATATAGCTCAGGGTGAAATAATTTAATAAATAAACCTACTGATATGAAATTGTTTTAATGAGATGGCATAGAAGTTCAATATGTTTGGAAGGATCCACTTGGGAAAAATAAATCCTTAATATTAAAAGAAAGGTTTTGAAATCAACAGAATTATTCTTGCAGGCAAAATTTTTAACTCTTGGCAAAATTGTAATAATTAAAACCTGGTTAAATTGTTGGGGTTGTTGTGACACTCCAAAATTTTTGGTGGTTTGTTTTTTTCAAAGAGCCTTGCTTGGTTTGAAAGGAGGTCATTTAAACCCTTCCTAAAAACCATATTCTAAGTTTGCCCTCTCAAAAATCCTTTTCTTGGATTTGGTTTCAATTAAAATGAAAAACCTTTCTAGTTTTGGGCTTTTATTTGGTTTTGATCCCTTGAAAAATTTCACCATGCTTCCTATGGTGAATTTTTCCCAAAAACCTTTCCTCCCACTATAGTTCAACCCTAACATTCTGTCCAAACAAATAAAATCCATTTTTGGATTTTATTCCAACTGTTTCTCCTCCCAAAATAAATCTATCTATCCTTTTGAGCCTAGGTGAATTGCAAAGCAAGTGCCCTAATGCTTTTGATTTTTGACCTCAACTCAACACCCCTGGATAGTCCTTTGAACCCACAACCCAGAACCATCTTGATCCACTCTTCTCCTGTTCAAATATTTCAAATTGCACTCACTGCAAGTTTGGACCAGATTTGTCAAATTTGGTGAAATTCATATCTATACCTCTCCAAAAATTCCACAAATATTCAGGCAGCCTCTAGATGCAACGAGAGGCCTCTCCACCAAAAACCAGCTCAAGGAAAAATCCCTACATGCCTGGATCATTCTGTCGAACACCTTACATGCACTGTTCTAGTCATATTCAGTTAAATTCAGAAGTTCAGTGTCTATCTTCGTCAGTAACTTCAGTCACGAGCTCACAGTGCGCTTGGCACGTAGCTCACGGCCAGGCTTGCTTGTCCGGAGCCTCACACGCATGCTTGGCGCCTTCCTGGCGTCGGTGGCGCCCTGGCCCGCCTGCGCCGGCGTGTCTTGCGGCGGCCGTAGCGCCGTAGCGGCCGACAGGAAGCAGAACAGCGGCACAACGCCGTTCGGTGCCGCCCAAGCGTCTTGGTGGCTCCGCATGGCCACCTCCTTGCCAGCGCACGCATGAAGCACCGTCGCCGTGGCGCGGCACACGCAGAGTGTGCTCCCTGCCGCCGATGGGCCCGCGCCACCCCGTTCCGTCGAGCTCCCCTAAACCCCCAAATCCCGACGCGGTTAGCACCAAAATGGAACCATGGAACACCCACGATGACGTTCAGCCTCTGAAACCTCCCGTGCACCCGCAGTGCCGCCGTAATCAACTCGCCGAAGAACCCCGTTCTCGGCAATTGCCTCGGGGCGGCTATATATAGCACCCCGAGCCTGCTCTCACCCCCGGCACACCTCCTCTATCTCATAAGACCACGCACAGCCACTAAACGAGCCACGAGGAGCTCTCCTTCCCTGACTCCGGCCACTCCGTTCCGCCTCGGCCCCCACCGTGATTCACTCCGGTAAGGCCATCTCCGGCGCCCTATCCTCGTCAGATACCTCCTCATGCTATCGCAAGTCTAATCCCCCTCACCAATTCCACCTCCGCAGCTCTCTCCGGCGAGATACACGACCACTCGAATCACCGTCTGCCGGAGCAAGCATCGCCGCCGACGTGGTACTCGCCGGCAACCAGCACCACCTCCCGCAGACGTGGAATGGCGCCCTGATCATGGAGGTACACTCCGATCTCCCTACCTTGCCATGGATCGCCGCCGGCGACCACCGCGGCTCTCGGGTGCCGACGAGCCCCGACTCCCCTGTTTGAACTTTCAAACCTGACGGGTGGGACCTGCCCGTCAGCCTCTCTTGTGTTTTTTTAAATCATTTGCAGAAGGCGTACTCTAGCAAATACGTTTCCTCTCTGAACCGTTTTTCTGGTTTCTTCTGCAAAGCCCCCTGGAAGTTTTCTGTTTCATTACAGATGGGTCCTTGGACCAAAACCCTTATACTTTTGATCAGAAAAGTATTTTTGATTAATTCTTTTTCTGTTCTCTTTAGATTTTTGTCTAGTTGTTTATCATATTTATTTGAAAAATATTTGGAACACTTTTCTGTACACTCATGGTATTTACGTTGCGTACGTTTTTTTCTTGTACCGTAGATACCGGAGGAGGTGACGGAGCTGCAAACTTCGCACAGTTAGACTCCGACTACTCCGAACTAGGCAAGCATGTTTGAACTCTTGATATGATGAGTATTGTTGCATGTTTGCATTTTAGTATAGTCATGGCATGTTTATGAACATCACTTTGCATGATATATCTCATGCACATAATCGGAAAGTAAGTTTCGGAAAGCATTATGTTGTTGGATACATATTTGCAAAGCCATGTGTTGGTATGAGGATGGGTAAGATGGCAGTGTTGTGACATGCCAGTCTTATGCCAGATTATTTGACTTCTGTGTCGTCATCACACAATTCACATTCCCATTCATTCCATCCTATACTGTCACATGTTTTCCGAAAGGAATATGGCATAGTAAGTTGCAAATCGTTTTCCTGGTACACACCAAGTGGAGAGGCCGGGATGAGTGTTCCATGGCCCTGGATTAAAGCCCGTCATCCGATCAGGGGCATGGGTGTTTCCGGTTGGGACCGAGAGGGGGGCACCCCTTAGAGTGCGCGTATAGAAATTTCATCCCATGCTATTCGAGGTTGTGGCCTCCCTGTCTCAAAGTTTTTCTTGGACGTTGGCCAGGGTGATTTCTGGCAACGTGAGGTGAAATGGGTGTGTACTAGTTAAATGTGTTTCTACTGAAATACTGTAAACGGAACTAGTCCTTCGTGACTACGGAAATCCGTTGGCTGTGTTCAGTTCTTCCGAACTCTGCAGAGCCTCAATCTTTCAATTATCTTGTACTTTGTTCAAGTACTATAATTATTTTATCTTGTCAGGTATCAGCCTCAGTGACAAAACCCTAGTGGGATTTATGTGTGATAAATCCGGTTAAAAGATTATTCTTGTGGATGGACTAATTTGTTGTTTACATTTATTACAAGACCTGTCTGCGATGTCGCTCAGACGTCCGACGGTGGCATACCTGTTATTTACTTTTGTTGTAAGCCCTGTCTGCGATGTCGCTCAGACATCCGACGGTGGCGGACCTGTTATTTACTTTTGTTATAAGCCCTGTCTGTGATGTCGCCCAGACGTCCAACTGCGGTATTTCTTTTAAAGCCCTGTCTGTGATGTCGCCCAGACGTCCGACTGTGGTATTTCTTTTAAAGCCCTGTCTGTGATGTTGCCCAGACGTCCGACTGCGGTATTTCTTTTTAAGCCCTTTATGTGATGTCGCCCAGACGTCCGACTGTGGCATTTCTTTTAAAGCCCTTTATGTGATGTCGCCCAGACGTCCGACTGTGGCATTTCTTTTAAGCCCTTTATGTGGTGTCGCTTAGACGCCCGACTGCGGTATGCCTTTTATTTATTTACCTTTCGAGGCGTCGCTCCAGACACCTGATCGGTTTTTCAGCTATTTATTTATTTATCAAGTCATGCAAATCTTACCATTGTTATATGAGCATCATCCTTTATTCATGACGCATTCATGCATTCATTGATTATATCTTTTGTCCGAACTGTCTTGCGAGTACTTTCAAGTACTCACCTGGCTTGTTGATTTGGCCAGATGCTGATGAAGGCGATCTCATGGATGAAGAGTTTGATAGCGAGTCCGACGCCTAGAGGAGTCCCAGTCAGTCCCGTGCGATCCTGTCTTGGTCATTGTATTATCCGCTTCCGCAACCCCGAATAAATTCATCGAGCCTCACCTCGACGCTCGATGTACTGCCAGTAGGAGTCAAGTTATCCACCAACACTTTTCCCTCGAGCTAGTAGCATGCCACCCCACCCCTGTGTCATAACCGCCCATATGTAAAATATTGGCGAGTCTGTAATAAATTGTTGAGCAACCTCAGCTCAACCCTGTAATATATTTGATGTTACTAGTTGTTTATCAAGCTTTTGTCTACCAGAAAGGATAACTTTTCCTATACTGGGATTTAAAGATTGGTTTTCTCAATAAATATTTTTATTGAAAAACCGGTCATGACAGACTTGGTAACCAGAGCCAGGCTGACTGTAGGAAGCCACTAGGTGCGATCGCTAATTGGTTATTAGCATGATAGAGTTATTCATGTTTTTACAAATGTAGTCATTTTCTGACAGTCAGCATAAAATTTATGATTTGACCTCTCAGAATTTTTGCCTACTTTTGTAGATGGCCGGCAACGACTGCGAGTCTCAGATGTTCGCCAACGTGCCTGAGGGGTTCGTCAAACTCCTCTCCTTCATCGTTCAGGTCGCGATGGGGCCATCCGTGCGCCCAGTCTTCACGCTTTATCCACACAAGATCAACGACAGTCTGACTATGCACCAGGCCGCGGTGCAATTCAGGGGAGGCCATGCTAAAGTACGCCGCCTCCGATTCGTGGGGAGAGCCATGCCTACAGAAAGGCATGCTATGCAGATGGCTGCCCGCGAGATGATAGCCCGTCTTCGGGATGTTCTTCCGGCAATGAAGACCCGTCGCTACCGCTACCTTCCATGCCATGTGCCTTACACCTGTCACTACTCCTTCTCCTGCCCTAGAGGAGAGCGAGACGAAGCCTTTGATATGCTTGTCGAGTACCTCCGAGCCTTGGAGGCAGCATTCGACTGCATGGTGGATGACCTCGTAGCTGCACGCATGGACCCAGTTCATGGCTGTGCTGCTAATAGGAGGGAACTCCTGCACACCGCTCCACCACTGACTTTTGTGTCATCCACAGCCTCTCACTCACCTACCATACTTGCCTCTCCTCGTCGTCTGCCTACCACAGAGGAATTTAACTAGGCTATTGCACCCACTCCCGTCCGCACTGCACCACTTGTTGCACCCACTCCCATACGTGCTACCCCACCTATTCCACCCACTCGTATTCGTGTTATTCCTCCTAAGGCACCTGCTCCATCAACTCAGCACAACGTTTCTTGTCTGGAACCTATTAGCAAGGAGGAGGTTGATTCCCCAGCGTCTCTGCGTCTCACCCTCGGCAGGCCAAGGGAGATCCTCACCGTCTCCGACTAAGTACGCATAGACGCCATGCGATGTATCAACTTGTGTAATATGTTTCTATGTACATAGGTTGTGAGAAGTAGCCTGTTTGCGCACCATGTAGGATCTGGAGGAGTGCACTAGTTTACATAACATGTCAGGATTATGTACGCATATCCTGAGTGATGTAATTTATAATTATGCCCGCGTGTAAGAAATGCACTAGTCCTTCTCCGCGCGAAATCGTGTGTTTCCAAAAAAAAGAATACCATGGAGTTTAAAAATGTCCTTTGGGTGTGATTTTATTGACTTTTGCGACTCTCTTTCTTGTCTTACGAGTTCACAAAAATATATCCCCAGAGTGAAAGATGTCTCGTCCTTGGACGCGCTCCATGCCAACTTAGCCAGAAGAAAATTATGGCACACCGCAGAACCAGAATTTCACTCAGGGTCAGACAAGTCAACAGGACAGTGAAACAGCTTTTACACAAGTTTGTCGTTTGTATGAACAGAGTCAGCAGCAACACCAGGAAATGATGAACCAATTCATCAATATGGGAAGTAACCGTGGTCAGTTTCAACCGCAATCCAAATTATCTGAGTTACAAAAGACACGTCCTCCAACATTTTCTCATACTGACAAGCCTCTTGAGGCCGAGGATTGGCTTCGAGACATGGAGAGAAAATTAATTATCGCACAGTGTTCAGACCGTGAAAAAGTACTGTATGCACCACATTATCTCACAGGTGCAACTACATCGTGGTGGGAAAACTTCCTGCACATGCACCCCAACGAAAATGAAATCACCTGGGAAAATTTCAAAGAAGGTTTTCGTGGGGCACATATTCCTAAGAGCGTCATGAAAATCAAGAAGAAGGAATTTGATGAACTCAAGCAAAGAGCCGTGACAGTGTCAGAATACAACAGCCAATTCACACTGCTGTCTCGCTACGCCAATGAAGAATGCATGACCGAGAGCAAGAAGATGGAAAAATTCTTGGAAGGACTGGCACCCGCCCTTAAGTGCCAGCTAGTTGTGCACACCTTTCCAGATTTTAAAACACTGGTGGATAAGGCCATTACCCTGGAAAATGAATGACGTAGCCTGGAAGATATCCGCAAACGGAAAAGGGACCAGACTAATTTTTCTCGCAATCACAGAAGTAAGAAGGAATTTCAGAAGGGGGATTCACACAAAACCCCGGTGAATAATTCACGTCCAACCAAGAATTTCCATGCAAGAGACAAAGAGTTCACCTATCACCCATGCGTTACCTGTTATGCTTGTGGAGAAGAAGGGCACTATGCAAAGCAGTGTCCCAAGCCAAGGAACTCAAACCCGAAGCTCAATAATGGTGGAAATAATTCAGCACCAAAGCGAAGCAATTTCAACCCCAACAACAACCACCGGAAAGGTCACTTGAACCACGTGACCCGAGAGGAAGCACAGAAAGCCCCAGATATCGTACTCGGTACGTACCCCGTCAACACAATACCTGCCATGGTTTTGTTTGATTCTGGAGTTTCTCACTCATTCGTTTCGAAAAGTTTTGCTTTGCAAAATAATTTTTCGATGCTTCCCTTGGAAAAATCGATGATTGTCAGGTCCCCTGGGATTAAGCAGGTGACCCAGAGTTACTGTCAAGGTGTGGTTATTGAATTTCAAGGATTGAAATTTTACGCCAACCTTATTGTACTGGAAAGCAAAGGACTGGATGTCATCCTAGGAATGGATTGGTTGACCACCAACAAAGGTTTTATTGACTGCTTCAACCGTACCGTGATTATCACCCACCATCAAGGGAAGAAAATAAAAGTTTCAGCCAAAGAGAGAAAAATACCTCGGCAACCTAGATTAAACAAGGTGGACGTTTCTGAGCTGAACAAGCTTCCAGTGGTATGTGAATTTCCAGATGTATTTCCAGAAGAACTACCAGGCATGCCACCAGACCGAGAGATAGAATTCAGCATTGAGCTAGCACCCGGGACCACTCCTATTTACAAGAAACCTTACAGAATGGCACCATCCGAATTGGTAGAGTTGAAGAAGCAAATAAAAGAATTATTGGAGAAAGGATACATACGAGCCAGCTCCTCACCTTGGGGTTCTCCAATTTTATTTGCCAAGAAGAAGGATGGAACAATGAGGTTGTGTATTGATTATCAAGCTCTCAACATGGTCACAATCAAGAACAAATACCCAATGCCCCAAATAAATGATTTATTCAATCAGCTCGCACAAGCCAAAGTCTTCTCAAAAATTGATTTGAGATCAGGATACCACCAGTTAAAAGTACGAACAGAAGATATTCCCAAGACCGCATTTACCTCCAGATATGGGCTGTATGAGTTCACCGTAATGCCATAAGGGCTAACCAACGCCCCCGCATATTTTGTTCACCTCATGAACAAAGTGTTTATGAAGTATATGGACAAGTTTGTTGTGGTGTTCATCGATGATATTCTGATATATTCCAAAACACCAGAAGAGCACGCCGAACATCTTAGGATTGTACTCGGAGAACTCAGGAAACATCAACTGTACGCCAAGTTCAGCAAATGTGAATTTTGGCTAAGGCAGGTGGGTTTTCTGGGCCACGTGCTAACCCAAGAAGGTATTGCAGTAGATCCAGAAAAAGTCAAGGCCGTACTTGGCTGGAAACCATAAGCAAACGTAACGGACATACGGAGTTTCTTGGGAATGGCAGGCTATTATCGGAGATTTATTGAAGGATTCTCCACTATAGCAAAGCCCATGACACAATTGCTCAAGAAAGGCAAGAAATTTGAATGGACAGAAGCCTGTGAGAAAAGCTTCCAAGAGCTAAAAAGAAAATTAACAACGGCACCAGTACTAATTGTGCCAGATATACACAAGAACTTTGAGGTATATTGTGACGTATCCCGGAAAGGCCTCGGATGCGTATTGATGCAAGAAGGCAAGGTAGTTGCGTATGTCTCCAGACAACTACGCAAGCATGAGGAAAATTATCCCACTCATGACTTGGAATTGGCAGCAGTCATCCATGCACTCAAGGAATGGAGACACTTCCTACTTGGGAATCATTGCGAGATATACACAGACCATAAGAGTCTTAAGTATATTTTCACACAGCCAGAGTTAAATTTACGGCAACGACGCGGGTTAGAGTTGGTGAAGGATTATGATGTTGGAATCCACTATCATCCCGGAAAAGCAAATGTTGTGGCAGATGCACTTAGTCGAAATCCCAGCACGGACAATGACAATATCCCAAAGTTGAGGCCAGAATTTCAACAAGAAATTGCCCGACTCAATCTAATAATGGTTACCGAAGGCAGTGTGTCGAATATAGAACTACAGCCTACCCTAATGGAAAGTATCAGGGAAGCCCAGCACGGACACCCCAGCATTGAGGGCATAAAGAGAAAAGTGAGTTTGGGAAGAGCCTCAGAATTCAACATAGATGAGCAAGGAATATGGTGGTACGGAGAAAGGCTATGCGTACCAAATGTCAAGGACCTCAAACAGCAGATATTAACTGAAAGTCACACAGCTCCGTATTCAATCCATCCTGGAGGGACAAAAATGTACAAAGACCTTCAAGAAAATTTTTGGTGGCATGGTATGAAGAGAGATATAGCCACGTTCATTGCATGCTGTGACTCTTGTCAACGTATCAAGGCCGAGCACCAAAAACCAGCCGGACTGTTACAGCCAAATAAGATACCCGAGTGGAAATGGGACGAGATTGGAATGGACTTTATCGTTGGACTGCCTCGGTCACAACACGGAAACAATGCCATATGGGTCATAACCGACAGATTAACCAAGGTGGCACATTTTATTCCGGTAAAAACAACTTACACCACTCAGAGACTAGCCAGACTTTATCTTGCCCGTATCGTCTGCCTACATAGAGTCCCTAAGACTATTATCTCCGATAGAGGCACACAGTTTGTCTCTGCATTCTGGGATCACCTACAACAGGCACTGGGAACCCAACTAGCCTTCAGTACCGCATACCATCCCCAGACTGATGGACAAACGGAACGCGTAAACCAAATCTTAGAAGACATGCTAAGAGCCTGTGTCCTCACCTACGGGAACAGTTGTGAAGAAAGTTTGCCATATGCAGAGTTCGCATACAACAACAGCTATCAAGCCAGCTTGCAAATGGCACCATTTGAAGCTCTATATGGGAGAAGATGTCGTACCCCGCTAAATTGGTCAGAGACCAGAGATAGCCATATCTTTGGCCCAGATATGCTCAAGGAGGCCGAGGAGAATGTTAAGTGTAGCGACCCGACCCGAATGGATCAAGTCTCTGTGCTTATGTGTCATCCCTGGATCAGTATGCTGACACACACAGTACTCGAAGGATTTATAACAGAGGTAAATCACATGTATAAAGTAACGTAAATACTATTACCTCAATCCAAAATATAGCGGAAGCAACAAGGTTGTGGTTTCCCATCAACACCAACGGCAAAGTTGAGTATAGGAAATCGTAACCCTAACGTACCACTTACTCGTCGTCTGAAAAGTCTGCAACATGAAAAGTTGCAGCGCGAAAACGGGTCAGCACATGGAATATGCTGGCAATGTAACACATAGAGAGTAACGAAAGAATAGGCTATACTACATGCATATATGGCTGGTGGAAAGCTCTATGATTTCAGTTTTTGCGAAAAACCAATTTTTCCCTACATCAAAGGAATAAAATTTATTTAACTATCATGGTGGTTGTTAAACATTGAGAATGGTTGACAGCATCCTCAATCCCAATTTAAAAGTACTCATTAAAACCCAACAACATTAATTAGAAGTAACATGTTGAGATTCACTCGATATTCAAGTACTAGATACTCAAGTTGTCCATAACCGGGGACACGGCTAATCATGATTAGTTTGTTACTCTGCAGAGGTTTGCGCACTTTTCCCACAAGACTCGATCGCCTCCGTTTGGTTTCTCGCACTACATGGTGTTTGAGAAGACGGATGACCGAGGCATAGTCTTTCAGAAGCGCTAGCACCTTACATGTGGGGTAAACCGGTACACCTACATCCCCTACATCTGCTAGTCTACCCCGTAAGAGTTCGCACAACTTAGTCAACTATGCTAGAGCCCATAGTAGCATGTGGCTGCACACGGAAGTTTCTAGCATGAAAAATCTTATGATCCCTTTGAGCCTGGGTGGCGGTCCAAAATAAAAACAGGCAAGTCCTGATAGACATCAGGTGCCTCAATCCACCCAGATGTGTGTTTAAGTTGCCACCTTAGATAAACCATTAAAATTATCAATCTCACATCTGTCATGGATATCACTCACCCAATCCACGTCTACTAGCATAGCATAGCATAATAAGCAAACGTAGAAGTAACTCCCAAGGTTTCATAAGTAACAGGTAATAGGTACTACCTCTTCTACTTCCCATCCCACAATTTAATTAGATCCTAACAATGCAAGTGTTTGAGGGTTTGATCTAATGCAATAAAACATGGGTTGTAGGAAAGATATGATCAAGTGTTACTTGCCTGCAATGTTGATGAAGATGATTCGCACTCAAAACTCTTGATAGATCTAATCGTCATACTCCGGTCAATCTATCGTAGGCAAGCAATAGTAACCACACAATAAGTACTCATCTAATGCACCGGGAAAAATCAAACAAGAGAACGAACCAGAAAGTTCAACTTAAGAACTCCGGTTGCAAAGAAAGAACGAGCCGAACATACGACGAAAAACAAACGGCGGAAGAAAACAACTCGGTTCTAGCAAGTTGAATCTAGGTCAAAATTTTACTGTAGCAAAAGCTTGTTCAAGTTGATTAGACGAAACGGCGGTTTCGAGATGAAACTCCAGGCGCTTGAATCACCTGATTCCGATAAACGAGCGAGAAGATAAACTAGAACGAAGATCGGATCTGAGATCGCGATCGCAGAATAAATCCGACGAGAAGAAAAAGAAGAACGGTTATACGAACAGACGTCGTTAACCGGGAAATAATCGGTGATCACGTTCGTTGAGACGAACGGTCCGAAAGAAGAACGAAAACCAATCTAGGGTTTTCGGAAAAGAGATCGAAACGAAAAACCGATCTAGAACACCGGAATGGTTTAGCGAAAAATCGGAAAGAAAACGAATCGGTAGAGAAGAAAAGAATCGGAACGGTTTATAAGAAAAACCGAACCGAGGGAAAGAAGAGACGCGGTGCGGTACCTCCGGCGAACGGCGGCGACGGCGGCGTTGACGCAGGGCGGCGGCGGCGCGGTGACGCATGGTGGCGGTGGCGGCACTAGGGCGCGGGGTTGGGCGGCGTTGACGCGGCGGCGATGCACAAGGGCGGCGGCGCGGGTGAGAGGCGCGGGGTGAGGCGCGGCTTGGGTGGTGCGGCGGCGCGGCGTGGGTGTGGCGGCGCGGCGTGGGGCGGCGGAGAGGAGAGGAGAGGTGTTGGTTTGATGTGTTTAGAGGGGGGGTGCTTGGGTATTTATATTGGGGAGGGGAGGGTTTTGCTTGGGGTAGGGGACAAGAAATAGACTAGGATTAGGAAACAAAAGGAAAAGATCTAGAAATAGATACGGAATAAACGAACATAGGACAAGAGTCCTACTAAGACTAGGAAAGCAAGAAGCGGCGGCTCCCTGGTGCACGCGCGCTATGGCCTCTTGGCCGGCCGGCGGCTAGTGGCTTGGGCCTTTGGCCCAAGGCGCTGCGGATTTTTTTTTTAAACGGTCTCGCGCGCAGAAAAATAAATAAAAGAAAATCTAAACGAACTCCAAAATTTAATAAAGTAAATTTTCCCCGACTCCTAAAAATGAGCCGAACAAAATGAACTTTTCTCCGGACCTAAAATAAAATTTTCAAAAACGCGCATTTTCCCTATCCGAATAAAATGCAAATAAAACTCCGGCAAACAAAATTTGATCTATTTATTAAATCTTCATTTTCCTAAATTTGGGAAAGTCATATTATTCCCTCTCTTATATTTTTGATAACGGAAAAATAATTGAAGATGAAATAAATAAATCAAATGATCCTCTTTTCAATTCGAGAAAACTCTCAAATATGAAAATAACGAAATCTCCAACTCTCTCCAAGGGTCCTTGAGTTGCGTGAAATTTCTAGGATCGACCAAAATGCAAGAAAATAAAATATGCATGATGATCTATTCCAAATTGAAAATAAATTCAAAGGGGCTTTGAATTTAATTCTTTGAAACTCCCAACTCATATTTCATATAATTTGAAGAAGTCATTTTATCTTTTCTCGTGAAAATCATTGAGTCGCATAAAGTTTCAGAATTGGGATATTTCCAAATGAAATTCAAATATTCTCAACACCTCTTGTCATTTAAATAAATGGAAGAAGTCATGTCATCTTCTCTCCGGGGTTTTGTGATGAAAAGAATTTGAATTCACGAAGATCAGAAAACCAATATGAAAGTTTGGGAAAGTCCTTTTATTCCCTCTCATTTAACTTTCAAAAAGTTTCGAATTCACTCACTTTCAGTCAATCAATCAAGCAATCAATCAAATCTATCTATTTGTTTATAACATTCCAAAATTTAGAATTTTGGGATGTTACAAACTACCACCCTTAAAATGAATCTCGTCCTCGAGATTCGGAGAGGCTAGAAAGAATAGGTTAGGGTTTGGGGTCTTCTCAAAGTCCATCGATCATCTCCGAGGTCTCGGGTGCTACCACCCTTAGAAACATTGTTACGGTTCCATCAAAACTCATATACTCCATCCTTATCGTTGACAGTGTCAGTCTTCTCAGATATTAAGGATAATCCCTTCTCTGGGTCTTCCGGTAGTGGCATAACCTTTTCCTCAATTCCTTTGTCCTTTCATCTTGGTAAGGTTATCCCGAAACTGGGTCTTCATAGCTGACGGGTCTGACGCCAATGCTAAACAACTATCGATATCTCGTGGTGGTCAACAATTTATGGTTTCTCCTGCAGGAAAGGGTCTGGGTTGAACCTCACCGTATAACCTACGGTTGGCAACAACTGCCGTGTACAAGGGAAAAAAATACCTATACCTTTCTAAGGTTCAAACAAGGTTTTGATCGTCGTCTCTCCAATATAGGTAAGTCACTCAGATTTACCATCCCATATAGCAAAGCGAATAATAAGAGTAAGTCGGTATGGTGATCAATCCATCCCGCACCCAAATCATTACCATGTATACAGTTTAGCGAATCTTGCATACTAACACTCGGTCATCCTCACAAGCATTGCAGAATTCTTCTTGTCGACGAACCAAGTTCGGAAAATCCATTGATTCTGCAAGCCAAACAAACATCTATCGTTACTTAACAACTCTCAGGTTTTGCGTAAACTCCTATAGAATCGTCGGTTGATACAAGTCGTAACTTCTTCCATACGCTCCAATACTTGGTATGGTCCTACAAACCTTGGGGCTAACTGTCCCTTAACTCCAATCCGTTTAACTCCTCGCAGAGGGAACACATGAAGACATGCTCTGTCTCCAATTTCATAGACTACCTCCTTGCGTTTTTAAGTCTGCATAACTCTTCTACCTGGACTGAGCTACGTTCAGTCTATCTCGAATCAACTTAACACTCTCTTCTGACTCCTTGATCACATTTGGTCCAAACAACTGACGGTCTCCAACTTCATCCCACATACTCTTGGGGCATCACACATATCGAGACAAAACTCGTATTTCATTTTGCCCAAAATCCATGCAGTGGAGTATCTTTATCTTTTCTGGGGTCAAAGGTTCTTACAGGGTACTACCACCCTTAAAATACACAAATCTTCCATAGACCATATTTCTCTTATCCTCAAAAATGGTCAAAATCCTCCTTCATAGAGTAGCAACTCATAAAATCCATATCAATACCAACGAGGCTAACTTTATTAATTCTCAAATCATTACAATCTCCTGTTTTTCCATTACATGCCTCAATTCAATACCTCTATATAAAAGAAAATGTTCTCACTACCACTACTATATTACTTCTGTTACAAACTCAACTATTTATCACAAGTCTCCTTCTCCTTCGGACAACCTCTGGCAAAGTGCCCTGCTCCATTACAACGGAAACACATTACTTCTGACAGGTTTCGAGGTTTCCTCATGATCACATAGCCTCCTTGGGTCCTTTTCTTCCCTCTTGGGCAATCATTGAAGTAGTGCCCTGAATTTTTGCACCTGAAACATGTGATATGACTCAGGTCTTTCTTTGTGGAAATTGGGTTGTTCCTCGAATCCAACCTACTTCTCTTCCTGGACCCTTCCATTCCAATCATGGCTTCTATTTCCCGTGGGTCATATTCTACTTCCTCTGTCGGGAATTCTACTAGATTCCCGTTCATACAATTCTGGGAGATGTGTCCTTCTTCTCCACATGAATAGCATGACTTGGTGCAGGGTTTAATTGGCTCTTCTTTGGGTGTGTCCTCCACCCCTTTCTTCATCACAGGTTCTTCTAAACCTTCCATGAGAGCTCCTTTCATTGCTTCTTCCTTCAGCTGGATGGTTCGTTGTACCATGGGGTAAATGTGACACTGAGCAGGGTAGTTGGTAGTCCCTTGACACAAGAAACAAGTAATCTGTCTAGTTGGGCATTCTTCAGTTGGGTGACTTCCTTCACAATTACGGCATTCATCCTCGTGTTCTTTATGGGTGTGTCCGATGTCTCCACAAATCTTGCATGCACATGGTTTCCTCATATCCTTTCCATAAGGCTTCAACTTCTGGGACACAAACTGAGACTTTAGCAAGGTCAACTTAAATTCTTTCCAAGTGGTTACTCCTTGCCATCCATTGATGGTTTGGTACATCCTCCACCAAGTAGCAGCACCTCTTTCAAAGCATTGAAGAGCATGCTGGGCCATATCCTTTCCGACTATAGGGTTGTTCTCCATATGATCCTCCATGTTCTGAATCCATCGGTCTGTCTCCAATTGACTCATCGGTCCAGAAAATACAAGCTCATCGCCATTCATCCTCTATTGAGTTCAAGGGTTTGGGGTGAGATAAGAGAGATCCAGAGAGAGGAATGCACACAATACAATCAAAAGTTTTGAAAAGAAAGATTTTGTTGTGGCTGTCGAAAAAACATCAAACAAATGACAGCTCACAACGTCGCATCTAACGTAGGTATATAATAGGGGTTTGGTCTTTTAAAGGTCAATGAATCTTCAACGTCTCCAAACTCTTCAAGTCATGTTCATGTCTCCGATGGCTTCGTCCAATCGTGCTTGTCCTGCTCAAGTTCTTTTGCCAGATCATCTTTGTTGACGCGAAGTCTCTCGCGACGTCCTTCAATATTTCTGGAGTTACGTTCCAACTGCCGGTTTCAACATCCTTGACATGATCCATGATCCTACTGTCCTTCAGTTATTGTCAAATCTCCGGTATCTCGATGTTTTGCTCCTTCATCTTGTCTACTTTCAGCTTCTGGGTCCTGAGTTCTTCACCAATTGCCTTATTGTCAAATATTGCTTCTTGTAGGTCCATCTTAACTTCCTGATGTAACACTCCAGATCCTCGTGAATACACCAGCTAAGGTTAACACTCCACGTTTGCAGATAGATGCTCCATCAGCTTTCTACCATCCAATCCTTCCATGCATCTGCATGCTTAACTCCGCACGGTGACAATAGCATAGGCGGGCGATAACATCATGGATAGCCGTGTTTTTTTTTATTTTGCTCTTGTCATTTCCATGAGTTAATAACTCCTGCCTTAGGGTTCTCTTGACAAAACTTTGAGTTACTAACTCTCCATGCTCCGGTCTTTCTCCGATACACCTTGATCTCGGTATTGATAACTTCCATAGTCTGCCAGGTTCCATAAAGGTAGCCTTCCTGGGTCATACAAATTTGGGAATTCTTCAGAGCCTTCAAATTCTCCAAGTCTTCGGAGTCTTCAACAGTTGTAGTTTCCATTTACACGGTAAAATCCTCTTCATTCCAAATGGTCTTAGTTGTCCGATATCTTGTCTCCTTGGAGTGGTCTCATCAGTCAAATCTTCGAGTGGTCAAAAGGGAAAAGGGGTATGGTCTCATTTAAAAGGGGAATATTTGAATAAACTCAGAAGAGAAGAGAGGTAAAAAGATCTTTTTTGAAAATGAAGTTGTAGAGAAAAATCTTTCCTATGGGCTTGTCATTTTCTAGGGTCACGTCCTACAGTCAACATGTGCTCTGATACCATCTTGTAGCGACCCGACCCGAATGGATCAAGTCTCTGTGCTTATGTGTCATCCCTGGATCAGTATGCTGACACACACAGTACTCGAAGGATTTATAACAGAGGTAAATCACATGTATAAAGTAACATAAATACTATTACCTCAATCCAAAATATAGCGGAAGCAACAAGGTTGTGGTTTCCCATCAACACCAACGGCAAAGTTGAGTATAGGAAATCGTAACCCTAACGTACCACTTACTCGTCGTCTGAAAAGTCTGCAACATGAAAAGTTGCAGCCCGAAAACGGGTCAGCACATGGAATATGCTGGCAATGTAACACATAGAGAGTAACGAAAGAATAGGCTATACTACATGCATATATGGCTGGTGGAAAGCTCTATGATTTCAGTTTTTGCGAAAAACCAATTTTTCCCTACATCAAAGGAATAAAATTTATTTAACTATCATGGTGGTTGTTAAACATTGAGAATGGTTGACAGCATCCTCAATCCCAATTTAAAAGTACTCATTAAAACCCAACAACATTAATTAGAAGTAACATGTTGAGATTCACTCGATATTCAAGTACTAGATACTCAAGTTGTCCATAACCGGGGACACGGCTAATCATGATTAGTTTGTTACTCTGCAGAGGTTTGCGCACTTTTCCCACAAGACTCGATCGCCTCCGTTTGGTTTCTCGCACTACATGGTGTTTGAGAAGACGGATGACCGAGGCATAGTCTTTCAGAAGCGCTAGCACCTTACATGTGGGGTAAACCGGTACACCTACATCCCCTACATCTGCTAGTCTACCCCGTAAGAGTTCGCACAACTTAGTCAACTATGCTAGAGCCCATAGTAGCATGTGGCTGCACACGGAAGTTTCTAGCATGAAAAATCTTATGATCCCTTTGAGCCTGGGTGGCGGTCCAAAATAAAAACAGGCAAGTCCTGATAGACATCAGGTGCCTCAATCCACCCAGATGTGTGTTTAAGTTGCCACCTTAGATAAACCATTAAAATTATCAATCTCACATCTGTCATGGATATCACTCACCCAATCCACGTCTACTAGCATAGCATAGCATAATAAGCAAACGTAGAAGTAACTCCCAAGGTTTCATAAGTAACAGGTAATAGGTACTACCTCTTCTACTTCCCATCCCACAATTTAATTAGATCCTAACAATGCAAGTGTTTGAGGGTTTGATCCAATGCAATAAAACATGGGTTGTAGGAAAGATATGATCAAGTGTTACTTGCCTGCAATGTTGATGAAGATGATTCGCACTCAAAACTCGTGATAGATCTACTCGTCACACTCCGGTTGATCTATCGTAAGCAAACAATAGTAACCACACAATAAGTACTCATCTAATGCACAGGGAAAAATCGAACGAGAGAACGAACCAGAAAGTTCAACTTAAGAACTCCGGTTGCAAAGAAAGAACGAGCCGAACAAACGACGAAAAACAAACGGCGGAAGAAAACAACTCGGTTCTAGCAAGTTGAATCTAGGTCAAAATTTTACTGTAGCAAAAGCTTGTTCAAGTTGATTAGACGAAACGGCGGTTTCGAGATGAAACTCCAGGCGCTTGAATCACCTGATTCCGATAAACGAGCGAGAAGATAAACTAGAACGAAGATCGGATCTGAGATCGCGATCGCGGAATAAATCCGACGAGAAGAAAAAGAAGAACGGTTATACGAACAGACGTTGTTAACCGGGAAATAATCGGTGATCACGTTCGTTGAGACGAACGGTCCGAAAGAAGAACGAAAACCAATCTAGGGTTTTCGGAAAAGAGATCGAACGAAAAACCGATCTAGAACACCGGAACGGTTTAGCGAAAAATCGGAAAGAAAACGAATCGGTAGAGAAGAAAAGAATCGGAACGGTTTATAAGAAAAACCGAACCGAGGGAAAGAAGAGACGCGGCGCGGTACCTCCGGCGAACGGCGGCGACGGCGGCGTTGACGCAGGGCGGCGGCGGCGCGGTGACGCATGGTGGCGGTGGCGGCACTAGGGCGCGGGGTTGGGCGGCGTTGGGCGCGGCGGCGATGCACAAGGGCGGCGGCGCGGGTGAGAGGCGCGGGGTGAGGCGCGGCTTGGGTGGTGCGGCGGCGCGGCGTGGGTGTGGCGGCGCGGCGTGGGGCGGCGGAGAGGAGAGGAGAGGTGTTGGTTTGATGTGTTTAGAGGGGGGGGTGCTTGGGTATTTATATTGGGGAGGGGAGGGTTTTGCTTGGGGTAGGGGACAAGAAATAGACTAGGATTAGGAAACAAAAGGAAAAGATCTAGAAATAGATACGGAATAAACGAACATAGGACAAGAGTCCTACTAAGACTAGGAAAGCAAGAAGCGGCGGCTCCCTGGTGCACGCGCGCTATGGCCTCTTGGCCGGCCGGCGGCTAGTGGCTTGGGCCTTTGGCCCAAGGCGCTGCGGATTTTTTTTTTAAACGGTCTCGCGCGCAGAAAAATAAATAAAAGAAAATCTAAACGAACTCCAAAATTAATAAAGTAAATTTTCCCCGACTCCTAAAAATGAGCCGAACAAAATGAACTTTTCTCCGGACCTAAAATAAAATTTTCAAAAACGCGCATTTTCCCTATCCGAATAAAATGCAAATAAAACTCCGGCAAACAAAATTTGATCTATTTATTAAATCTTCATTTTCCTAAATTTGGGAAAGTCATATTATTCCCTCTCTTATATTTTTGATAACGGAAAAATAATTGAAGATGAAATAAATAAATCAAATGATCCTCTTTTCAATTCGAGAAAACTCTCAAATATGAAAATAACGAAATCTCCAACTCTCTCCAAGGGTCCTTGAGTTGCGTGAAATTTCTAGGATCGACCAAAATGCAAGAAGATAAAATATGCATGATGATCTATTCCAAATTGAAAATAAATTCAAAGGGGCTTTGAATTTAATTCTTTGAAACTCCCAACTCATATTTCATATAATTTGAAGAAGTCATTTTATCTTCTCTCGTGAAAATCATTGAGTCGCATAAAGTTTCAGAATTGGGATATTTCCAAATGAAATTCAAATATTCTCAACACCCCTTATCATTTAAATAAATGGAAGAAGTCATGTCATCTTCTCTCCGGGGTTTTGTGATGAAAAGAATTTGAATTCACGAAGATCAGAAAACCAATATGAAAGTTTGGGAAAGTCCTTTTATTCCCTCTCATTTAACTTTCAAAAAGTTTCGAATTCACTCACTTTCAGTCAATCAATCAAGCAATCAATCAAATCTATCTATTTGTTTATAACATTCCAAAATTTAGAATTTTGGGATGTTACATTAAGACAATTAGAGAACGACTCAAAACAGCTCAAAGTCGGCAAAAGAGTTATTACGACCGAAAGCATCGGGAAATCAGTTTTGAACCCGGAGAATTGGTATACCTGAGAGTTTCTCCTATGAAGGGTCTGCAACGATTCAAGATTAAGGGGAAACTAGCACCAAGATTCATCGGACCATTTCATATAGTGGCCCGATAAGGCAAGGTAGCCTACCAGCTGGACCTGCCCGGAGACTTATCCGGTATCCACAACGTGTTTCACATCTCGCAGTTGAGAAAATACATAAGCAACCCAGAGAAGCAAGTTTCACATGATTATATTGATGTGCAACTAGACCTCACTTACCGGGAGCATCCGATAAAAATATTGGAAGAATCTGAGAGGAGGACCCGACAGAAAGCCATTAAGTTTTTCAGAGTTCAATGGAGCAATCACACCGAAAATGAAGCAACTTGGGAGAGCGAGGATTTTCTTCAGACAGAGCACCCACACCTGTTTAAGGATCAGCTAAAATCTCGGGGACGAGATTTTTCCTAAGGGGGTAGGTGCTGTGACACTCCAAATTTTTTGGTGGTTTGTTTTTTTTTCAAAAGAGCCTTGCTTGGTTTGAAAGGAGGTCATTTAAACCCTTCCTAAAAACCATCTTCTAAGTTTGCCCTCTCAAAAATCCTTTTCTTGGATATGGTTTCAATTAAAATGAAAAACCCTTCTAGTTTTGGGCTTTTATTTGGTTTTGATCCTTTCAAAAATTTCACCATGCTTCCTATGGTGAAATTTTCCCAAAAACCTTTCCTCCCACTATAGTTCAACCCTAACATTCTATCCAAACAAATAAAATCCATTTTTGGATTTTATTCCAACTGTTTCTCCTCCCAAAATAAATTTGTCTATCCTTTTGAGCCTAGGTGAATTGCAAAGCAAGTGCCCTAATGCTTTTGATTTTTGACCTCACTCAACACCCCTGGATAGACCTTTGAACCCACAACCCAGAACCATCTTGATCCACTCTTCTCCTGTTCAAATATTTCAAATTGCACTCACTGCAAGTTTGGACCAGATTTGCCAAATTTGGTGCTATTCATATCTATACCTCTCCAAAAATTCCACAAATATTCAGGCAGCCTCTAGATGCAATGAGAGGCCCCTCCACCAAAAACCAGCTCAAGGAAAAATCCCTACATGCCTGGATCATTCTGTCGAACACCTTGCATGCACTGTTCTAGTCATATTCAGTTAAATTCAGAAGTTCAGTGTCTATCTTCGTCAGTAACTTCAGTCACGAGCTCACAGTGCGCTTGGCACGTAGCTCACGGCCAGGCTTGCTTGTTCGGAGCCTCACACGTGCGCTTGGCGCCTTCCTGGCGTCGGTGGCGCCCTGGCCCGCCTGCGCCGGCGTGTCTTGCGGCGGCCGCAGCGCCGTAGCGGCCGACAGGAAGTAGAACGGCGGCACAACGCCGTTCGGCACCGCCCAAGCGTCCTGGTGGCTCCGCGTGGCCACCTCCTTACCAGCGCGCGCATGCAGCACCATCGCCGTGGCGCGGCACGCGCAGAGCGCGCTCCCTGCCGCCGACGGGCCCGCGCCGCCCCGTTCCATCGAGCTCCCCCTAAACCCCCAAATCCCGACGCGGTTAGCACCAAAACGGAACCATGGAACACCCACGACGATGTTCAGCCTCTGAAACCTCCCGTGCACCCGCAGCGCCACCGTAATCAACTCGCCGGAGAACCACGTTCTCGGCAACCGCCTCGGGGCGGCTATATATAGCACCCCGAGCCTGCTCTAGCCCCCGGCACACCTCCTCCATCTCATAAGACCCCGCATAGCCACTGAACGAGCCACGAGGAGCTCTCCTTCCCCGACTCCGGCCACTCCGTTCCGCCTCGGCCCCCACCGTGATTCACTCCGGTAAGGCCATCTCCGGCGCCCTATCCTCGTCAGATACCTCCTCATGCTATCGCAAGTCTAACCCCCTCAACAATTCCACCTCTGCAGCTCTCTCCGGCGAGATCCACGACCACCCGAATCACCGTCCGCCGGAGCAAGCATCGCCGCCGACGTGGTACTCCCCAGCGACCACCACCACCTCCCGCAGACGCGGAATGGCGCCCTGATCATGGAGGTACACTCCGATCTCCCTGCCTTACCATGGATCGCCGCCGGCGACCACCGCGGCTCTCGGGCGCCGACGAGCCCCGACTCCCCTGTTTGAACTTTCAAACCTGACGGGTGGGACCCGCCGTCAGCCTCTCTTGTATTTTTTTAAATCGTTTGCAGAAGGCGTACTCTGGCAAATACGTTTCCTCTCTGAACCGTTTTTCTGGTTTCTTCTGCAAAGCCCCCTGGAAGTTTTCTGTTTCATTACAGATGGGTCCTTGGACCAAAACCCTTATAACTTTTGATCAGAAAAGTATTTTTGATTAATTCTTTTTCTGTTCTCTTTAGATTTTTGTCTAGTTTTTTATCATATTTATTTGAAAAATATTTGGAACACTTTTCTGTACACTCACGGTATTTACGTTGCGTACGTATTTTTCTTATACCGTAGATACCGGAGGAGGTGACGGAGCTGCAAACTTCGCACAATTAGACTCTGACTACTCCGAACCAGGAAAGCAT
The DNA here is from genome assembly GCF_002162155.2 of Triticum dicoccoides. Taxonomy (NCBI): domain Eukaryota; kingdom Viridiplantae; phylum Streptophyta; class Magnoliopsida; order Poales; family Poaceae; genus Triticum; species Triticum dicoccoides. The sequence goes on along the minus strand of NC_041383.1, from coordinate 580,954,802 downwards.
GTTTGAACTCTTGATATGATGAGTGTTGTTGCATGTTTGCATTTTAGTATAGTCATGGCTTGTTTATGAACATCACTTTGCATGATATATCTCATGCACATAATCGGGAAGTAAGTTTCGGAAAGCATTACGTTGTTGGATACATATTTGCAAAGCCATGTGTTGGTATGTGGATGGGTAAGATGGCAGTGTTGTGACATGCCAGTCTTATGCCAGATTATTTGACTTCCGTGTCGTCATGACACAATTCACATTCCCAGTCATTCCATCCTATACTGTCACATGTTTTCCGAAAGGAATATGGCATAGTAAGTTGCAAATCGTTTTCCTGGTACACACCAAGTGGAGAGGCCGGGATGAGGGTTCCATGGCCCTGGATTAAAGCCCGTCATCCGGTCAGGGGGCATGGGTGTTTCCGGTTGGAACCGAGAGGGGGGCACCCCTTAGAGCGCGCGTATTGAAATTTGATCCCATGCTATTCGAGGTTGTGGCCTCCCCGTCTCAAAGTTTTTCTTGGATGTTGGCCAGGGTGATTCCTGGCAACGTGAGGTGAAATGGGTGTGTACTAGTTAAATGTGTTTCTACTAAAATACCGTAAACGGAACTAGTCCTTCGTGACTATGGAAATCCGTTGGCTGTGTTCAGTTCTTCCAAACTCTGCAGAGCCTCAATCTTTCAATTATCTTGTACTTTGTTCAAGTACTATAATTATCTTATCTTGTCAGGTATCAACCTCAGTGACAAAACCCCGGTGGGACTTATGTGTGATAAATCCGGTTAAAAGATTATTCTTGTGGATGGACTAATTTGTTGTTTACAATTATTACAAGCCCTGTCTGCGATGTCGCTCAGACGTCCGACAGTGGCAAACCTGTTATTTACTTTTGTTGTAAGCCCTATCTGCGATGTCGCTCAGACGTCCGACGGTGGCGGACCTGTTATTTACTTTTGTTATAAGCCCTGTCTGTGATGTCGCCCAGACGTCCGACTGCGGTATTTCTTTTTAAGCCCTTTATGTGATGTCGCCCAGACGTCCAACTGTGGCATTTTTTTAAAGCCCTTTATGTGATGTCGCCCAGACGTCCGACTGTGGCATTTTTTTTAAAGCCCTTTATGTGATTACCCCTGCCGCCTATTGAAGCACAGGAAGTACTTTGCCATCGATGAGTAAGTCTTCTCCTTTCTTGGTCCCTTACTTTCATGTTGCTTTAGCTGACCATTGCCTTTCAGGGCCCTTCCTGCCGAGTTCATGGAGGCAGCTGAGGAGCCATCCCCTCAAGCTTCGCCCTCTCCACCGATTTTGAGCGCCCCGAGCTCGAGTACCGCTCTTGCCATGGGGCTGGTCGGAGAAGTGAGTCGTCCAGCGGAGCATCTTGATCCTGCGCGCCTTATGACCCTCCATCGTGAGCTCTCCTAGGGCACAACTAGCCTCCCCCGAGCTCCTTCCTTGGTCGTGGATGGTGACTGGCTGAGGTCGGTCTTGAGTTCCTCTTGTGGGAGTGGACCGGCGCCAGGTTGGATTCCTGGCGGGGTCCGTCCGGCGATTGCTGAGGCGCCAGCCCCCAGCCCCTCACGGGAAGGGGGCACGCCGCCTCAGGGCCCTCCGCGTTTGCCAGCGGTGGAGGATGACATCGGAGATGTGCTCGGGCGTGCTCGGGAGTGCCGCGCCCTTCGCCAAGAGTTTCTTCAGAGGACGGCTCATGAAATGAGCGAACTCGGTGTGGAGCTTGCCAGCGAGGACGCGCGCCTTGAGGCTGAAGGCCTGCGCCTTGCTGAGAAGAGGCGCAAGCTGAAGGTAGCCATTGCCCTTGCGCGTCATCAGCGTGATTTTGACAACGCGAAGGCCGAAGCGTCACTGGCGGCCTCGCGGGAGGCCTGCTCCCAAGCCGCCGAGGAGGCTCAGGAGGCAGACCGACGGTGCAAGGCTGCAGAGGAGCGCGCGTGGGAGCTCCAACCCTAGAGAAACTCTCTAGAGCAGCAAGTGGAGCTGCATCAGGCAGCCCTTGTGTCGCTGAAGGGGGCTTCCGTCAACCAGGCAGAGCTCCATAGGCGCGAGGAGGCGCTGATGCTGGAGGCCGCTGAGCGCACCCTTAACCTCGAGCGGTTGAAGATGAGGGAGCGCCTGGTGACTCAGGCGGAGGATGATGTCACCGCGCGGGAAGCCCGAGTCCAAGAGGATGTTGACCATCATGTGGCGGAGGCTCGCTCGGATCTTGAATGCGAGTACGGAGGAAGGCTGGAGCTTATCAGGGCCGAAGCGGAGGGCAGGACCGCCGCCCTTAGGGCCAAGCTGAATGAAGTGATGCGGCGTGCGGGCGCCTCCCACTACAAAAAAAAGACACATCCGTGACATTTTGGGCCGAACGAAATTTTTTCTGTCATACATATGACACTTCTATGACGATAATTGTGACAAAACCCGGTATCATCATAGATGTGGTGGGCTCCTACTTCTATGACAAAAAATCATGACAGAAAATGGGCTTTTCGTCCTGGGCGGGTAGGAGACGCAGCTGCATGACATTCTTTGGGCCGTCCATGACGGAAAAAACGATGGTAGAAGCGAGGGGGAGGAAAATTTCGGGGAGTTGCCGGTTACGGTGGGAGGTCAGGGGCGGAGCGATGCGCGTTTCTCTCGTTCGTACACGCGCATGTGCGAGGCGTTGGCTCGAACTAAAGCCGAGCAAGGCGTTGGCTCTAACTAAACCCGAGCGATTGCACTGCAGGCAACGCGTTACTGAACCCAAGCGATCGATCGATGGCTGTTAACTGAACCCGATGGAGCTATTCCTTCACTACTGCTGCTAACTGAACCCGATCGATGCTACCTCTGGGATGAACAGTGAGCGTTGCGGG